>NW_008825410.1:9953638-9965792 GCF_000699105.1 Pygoscelis adeliae
AATATATATTTTCAAATCTTCGAGTGCTTGAATTTGTTCTAAGAGCAGAGGACTAAACGGTGAAAATAATCTTACCCATCTCAGCGCTATCTGAAGTGATCTCCATCTTCAAATAGCTATTCTTCTTAGGCGTATTAGCTTTATTTAAAAACATTTCATTAGGTTACTTGATTTGCAAATCAGTCATTTAACATTCAAATCTTGTCTATGGGAATACGTTCCATATAAATCAGCTTAAAAAAACTTGACTTGGGAGAGAGAAGATAGAGAAGTATAGAGAAGGCGAAAAATTAGTGACTGTTTCTCATGTGCAGCAACTAAAGGGCATTAAATGACATTTCCAGCAAACCTCAAAAAATGAAGCAATTTGTCACAGAACGCATAATTAAACTGTGGAACTCAGTTGCTGCCACAAAATGCCAAATGTGGATACCCACGCAATGCTGCGCACTGGAGATACGATAATGAGCTAACCTGAGCTTTTGTCCAGCTCAGCCTGTCAGGTCTTACACTCTCAGGTTCTCGCTGTGTTTCTTACCCTGCATCTAGAAAATTTAGAAATTCATCTAGTTTCAGAATATTAGATAACAAGTAAACCATGGATGTAGTGGGTATTCTTTATTATATTATATTATATTATATTATATTATATTATACTCGCTTGTGTAAGCGGAAAGCATAACTCCCTCACCCCATGGGGGCAGGACCCACATGGTTCAGGATGACTTCCCAGACCTAGCCTCATGGCCCATTCAGCATGTGGAACAGATGCACCGTTTTGTTTCTTAGCCCTCAAGAAGAGTGATCACATTCAGATGGTAGATGGCTTTTTGAAAATAAGAAAACAGGATTTGAATAGGCATGACAAGCCGTGATGCACCAACACTTTGGCAGGGAAAAATGTTTCATTTCTGTGCCAGTCCTCCATTGTCCTCTCAGGTAAACACATTGCCTGCCAAGGAGTCCTACTGTTTGCATATACACAGAAATATGCAAATCTTCAACACTGTTTCAGGGAAGGCAATGGGAATGAGGCAGCCTGGACTCAAAAAGTCTAATCATGGTCAGACTTCAGCTCTGTGTCTTTTTCTCTCCCTTTAAAAAAGAAAGAATACATCTGCATTGCTTGGAAAGTTCTGCCTGAAAGTTGCTGGCAAGAAGCTTTTTGTATCATCCGCTGCCACAAGCAAGCCAAAACCTTGGCGAGGGTAGCATTGCGCAGCCCTGGGACATGGCTCAGCGCAGAAGCGCAGCTCAGGGCTGCTCCTCTCCGGGCTCTCTGCTCCTGTGCTCTGGGAGTAGGGGGGTTCCTGATGCTGCCAGCTGGCACTTTTTGGAAGAACTTGAATGCATTTAAATACCACTGCCTGTTCTTGGGGGTCAGCTACGAAAGGCACCTCAGGAGGCTCTGTGCTCCATCACATAACCTATGCCTTGTTTTCCTTTTGTAAGCTGTGCACCTCTGGACTAGCTAAACTGACAACCTGACCTGAACTCCATGGTCCCGAACTCCATGGTCCTGACCTGAACTCCATGGTCAAGCTAGGCTAGCAAAGATACATGGCATTTTCTGTAAAACAAGGGAAATTATGTGGTTTGGTGGCCTGTTTTAAGAGAAAGAGAAATTTGATCTAACTCTTTGAGTCCTTGTGCCCTGATGATTTAGAAATACCTGCCTTTTCAGGTGGGCCCCTCTTCTTTGGAGTCAGAGCGTGCTGTGATCCTCCCCTCTCTCCTAATTACAACAGAGGTTAAAAAGAAGTGTTGATAGCTTTTTGTATCTATAGCTTATTTGTGCATGTGTTTTTTGCAAGGCTGGAAGAGCATTTGAGAGCTCACAGGATGAAGCACCGCTGTCGTTCTATGGCTGCCCATGTTGTTAATGCCTATTTGCACAGCAAGCGGGCAGGATCCCCTTTCTAGAAAAGAAGGTCAGAAGATGCCGTGTAGAAGCTCCACGGCATTTCCCCAACCCTTTGGCCTTTAGGACTCCCTGAAGGATCAGTATGCATCTGTCTGATGTGACACTGGGGAAGATACGATCCTCCTTTATGGTCACCCTAACACTGTTTTTCTAGGCAGATGCAGTATTTCAAAACCATGCAGCTTCACATGGCAGCACTTTGGCTCCTTTACTACTTCTGTTCGAGTTTTTTGTTTCCTCCATCTTTGCAGCTCAACAGATCAGCTCCATTGAATTTGAAATAAAGACAATGGATCTCAGCACTGAAAATTTCCACTCTTCAAGAGGAGAAGAAGGAGTCAATAAGCAGCTGCCACGTGCACGAGCCTTCTGTGAGGGCTTTTCTCAGACTCAGCAGGGGAAATGAGATTCAGGCGGCCTGTGTAATCAGTGATTCTCTCCAGCTCCTGAAAAAGGGCAAATAGACTTAAACATCCAAATTAAAAAATGCAGCTGAATGGGCCATGAAATACAGTATCTACAAAACTAGCCTTCTTTGAACAGTGTTTTTTGCTTTGCAGAGAATGCGGCTCCTGTGTATGAGTAAGCTGTGGGGAGAAAAGGAAGAAAATAGAAGACAGCTGTGTGAAATAAATATTGCTTTGCTTCTGTTTTAAGCATAAAATATCTCTAAGCTCATCAGGGTTTGTAATAGAGGGGTATTATTTTTCGTAAATGAAAATGTCAGAAGTCCAGTGTACGGGTTCGTGAGTTTAATAGAAATGGTCTCTGTTGTAATGGTGTGCTTTATATTCTAGTCACGATGCATCAGCAGTTTATTCTGGAGTTCATTCTGAGGAGGTAATGACTAGGAAAATGACAAAGAAAACTGTTACTGACCATTAGTGAGCAATCACTCTGTCATATTACCAAGATAATTTAGATAAATGTGGGGTTTAGCTGTCTCCAAGGGAGACGGGATGCTGATATCTTAGATAGTGCTGCTTTTTAAAGCTTTTCCATTTGATGAATATATATTTTTGCCTCAAAGCCACAGACTAGTTCCCCATATCTTCCTGATGGAAATAGTAATAGCTCATTTCAGTGCTGTCATCTTTGCTTGGTTGTGTAGAGCATGAAGCTACATTGTTTTGCAGCAAATATGGAAAGCTTTGTTTGGAAACATAAGGTATTTAATAAATGAATGTAGAGCATACCATGTTTTTCTTCAATTCGCTTCCATTATTTTAGCAGCTGTTAATTATGCAGTGTTGATATTTAGAGAAAGAGTAACAGATTTATCTGTTCCATCTGGATAATCAGGCTTTTAGAGCATGTCCTTCTACCAACATTGGACTTAACTCTTCCTGTTTTTTTTTTTTCTCCTGAGGCCATATCAGGTTAAATTAAAAGGTGCAGAATTTCTGTTGAGATTACTAGCCAATTTTGTTCCAGTTTTTAAAAGTAGTTTCACTGCAGTCATCACTGGCATGAGATGGCTTATGCCAACAGAAGGAGCTGCATTGGATCACCTTGGTGTTAAGGCGTGGATCCATAGCACACAGGCCAAAGACTTTCAAGATCCATCTGCCAACACTAGGTTTAGGCATCCTGTATAATACGGGCTTTTCCATGTTGTTCACCAAATATCACATCCTTCTCTAAAAGTATATAGTTTTGCAGGAAGGTTTTGCAGCAGTCAGATGATTGCCCAGATCTAAAAACAGGTATCCAGGTGGAGGGTATCCAGAAAAGCACTATTTGCATTGTACATACACTTAAGCTATACATGCACACGGCAATCCTGCATCACACATGGAAGTGCTATAAAGCCACTTCTGTAAAGAACTCACTTATCATTGTACCCACAATCCCATATGTCCATGAACAGCCCTAAAACGGATGCGCATCTACTCATCCTGCTTGGCAGGGGCCACTCAGGTCTTGCTCCACAACCTGAGCTTTCATCTTTAAATTGACTCCACATTCTTGAGCGTTGCCAAAGTGGTGAGATCTACCTGAAATGGAAAAAGTCCTGAGCCAGGACCAGAGAGAGGTGCTGATTCTCCAAGGGCATTAACTTTCCAGGCACAAACGATGACTTATATCTTCAACTTCAGTAATCTTTTAACTAGGGATCAAACTAAACAAAAGGAGGGCTATTGTAGTCTCAAGAACTGATGCTGTGATAGATTTAGGATTAGACCTTGTTAATCCTGAACTTCTGGTCAATTTTTGCAGTACAGCATGATGCTTTTGCCTCAATTTAAGTGACATAGCAGGCCAAAATTAAGTGAATGGATGGGATGTGGGGGAGCTGAACGGACAAAACTGGTGCAGGGGGCTTGTTAGATGGGTGGGCTGGAGATGCAGGCTACCGTGTCTTGGACTGTGATGGGATAGAAATGATACCTGGACAGTGCATCCAGATTAATTTGGGATGTAGAATAAACCGCCATAGGCTTTCTGTGGGGCTGAGATTCTGTGGGTCTGAGATTTTGTGAGGCCCCACCAGTTTGTGAGAATAATCAGCAGCCCTGACTGCAGCCGGCATGCACACACTCCCCTGGAGCAGGGTGCCTTTGCTCTCCAAAAACTGCTTCATTTTTGCAGAGCTAAGTCATGATTTCTCAACCCTTGGTGTCAGCACTGCTGAGTGAGAGCAGATACAGCCATCCCAACTAAACATATACTCAGCAAAATAGCGAACTCATTTTGGGTGCTTGGTGCAAGTAATTCCTCTCTGTTGCAATCCCCCTGCCTGGGAGCCAATGAAAGCATAATTAACAAAGGCTAAATTTTCACCATTAATGTATCATTGATATAATTCACTCGATTGGTTTACTCTGTTGATTTATTTTACTCAAGCCAGAGTTTTCTGTTTTTTTCAGCCTGTTTTTAATGCTGCAGAAATATTGAACAAGCGATGCCATGGCTATTTCCATAGCAACAGGCTCTTCTAAATCTTGATAAGGATTTCTTGGCAGTGCCGTTTTCTCAATGCCTGGTTTTTGAAGGAGAAAGCTTTAGTCAAACACAAACCTTTAAAGAAGACCTATACAAAAAAAACAACTGGGAAAGGAAGATATTTATTTTATGGAAAAGCTCTTCAGAATTTAGTAGGATATGTTTCTATAGGGTTTTTGAACCCACAACAATTGTGACATAAGATATATGTTAAATATATCACATGGTATGTGGTGTCAAAAGATGAGTAAAAATATCAGCCTCGGGAGAACACTTGTTTCCTCATGTCTAAAACACACATTTTTTCCCCCAAAGGCGTGTTGCAACACCTCCTTTCTTTCTTTCTTTACAACAGATTTTTCTCAGTGTGCAGGTTCCTCTTTCAAGTCAGATATGTTTTTATCAAGGCTGCATGGTCTTTAACCAGGGACCAAAGGGAGGTTATATGCTTCTGAAGTCACTTAGCAAGTACTCATTTTTGTTTGTTTTCTTTTTTCCCCTAATACATCTCTACTTTTCTGAACTTTTCAGTCTCTGTGTGTTTAATTCACTGAAAGTGCAGTTCCCGGAGGGGGAAGGGAAAGGATATATACTTGTTATGCAGTCAAAAAACTCGGACTGAAGATGCTGATGAACTGGCATAATCTCTCTAATACTATGTAAAGGTTTCAGGAGCTTTCTGATTAATCTGAATCAATCCTAAGAAATAACAGAAGAATAACGAAACCCCAGTGTACTTTCTGCAAACAGTAGCATAAAGGCCAGCAATGATTTAATTTGGTAATCTTATATAAGCAAAACTTTTTTATTTATCCTAGCTGGTAAATTAATATGAGCACAGTGGTCCTCTGGCCTCCGATCAGTTCTGTACTGGCAGAGCAGAGTCATAGAGCTGGGTCAGTTATAAAATACCAGTTTTGACTCCTTTGCCAGGCTGAACAGTGCAGGTTTACCCCACGGAAAGTCCTTCTTTTTTCAGTCTGATTGTTGGTGAAAATGTCCAAGCCTACCATAGATGGACAAAATGTATAGAAATATATCTCCCAGATAGACCCTAGCAGGACAGTAACTACCACGGGATCCATTACTGCACTGTAAAACCTTTGTCAGTTTGCCACTTTTTCAATTATTTTATTTGTATTTAAATAATTATTGTAAAATGTGGAAAAGTGTATTTATTGTCCAATACTTTTTCTCACACGAGTGGTAATAACAGCCAGATCACAACCACAGGCAGCCCAGGACTTTGCCCGGCGCAGTGCCCAGCAGTGCCCAGCAGTGCCCAGCAGCTAGAGAGCGGTAAAACCATAGGGCAAGCCTGGAATGAAGCACCCTGGCTCTACCATTCCAGCCTCTGAAAATTTGCACCTCAGTCACTTCTTGAGACAGAAGTAACTTTATATTTAATATCTGTCAGTGGATTTTTCTTCCTGGAATTTGTCTCCTTGGTCCTATGGAAACAACACTTAGAAGTCACAATTCTGCAGCAAGGAGTAACACAGTTTTACTGTACATCATGGGAAAAACAACCTCATTTGATTTGCTTTGAGCTTACGATTTTTTTCATCTGAAGTCCATCTACTCTTTCCTCACTGCTACATTCACCCTGTCCAGGTCACTCATGCTTTTATAGAGTACCCTTTTCATTTATTGCTACTCCAAGCAAAAGCATCCTAGTGTACTTAATCCGTGCTTAAATGGAAGCTGCGATATACCAGTAACCATCCTACTCCCTTTCTCTGAACTTCTTCTAGTTCCAGTATGTTGCCTGTGGGCTGGACTCTGAGGACCAGAACTACATAAACAAGTCAAGATGCAAATGCATCATGCATTTATACAGAGGCACAACCACGTTCTCTGATTTGTTCTCTGTTCCTTTCCTATAACTCCTCATGTCTGGTGCATTTCTTTGACTGCTGTTGAACTTTGAGCTGACAGTTTTAATGAGATACTTATAGCCCAAGTTTTTGCTCAAGTCAGTTCAAACTTTTTTTCATTGTGCTTCATATTTGTCTACATTCAACCTCATTTCCTATTTTTTCGCCCAGTCCCTCAGCACTTGCACGTTCTTCTGCTGCTCTTAACAATTAGCCCTTGTCTTTTTCTCCCTGAATAACTTTGTGTCACCAGCAGGCCATGTCACCTCCCTGCTCACCCCTTTTCCAGATCATCTATGACTATGCTGCACCACTCAGGCCCCACTGTTAACCACCTCTACTGTTAAAACTGACTATTTATTCTCATTCCCTTTTTCCCGTCTTTTAACCAATTCATTTATTCAGGACAGAGCCATCTCTCTTCCTCCCTGACAGCTGAACTACTTGACAAGCCCCTTGATAAGGGACCTTGTCAAATAACTTTTGGATATCTAAATACATGACATCATGTATGTTGATGTCTAGATCTATTGATGCTGGCTGGAAATCATCTGGTCTCAGCAAGTTGTTGCAGTTCGGTTTGTCCATATTTGCTCCGTAACTTTTCCCACTGACCCTTCATGATGATTTTTCCATATGTATTTGGTACTAGATGTCTCTGGTACAGTCTGATCGTTCATAACCAGCACCTGGAGCACAGGCTGTACAGGGCACGTGCTGTACAGGAGCACTGAAGTTAAGACAACCTGAGCATTACCAAGGCTCTCGTTTCACATCTTCTCATTTCTGAAAGTAATTCTAACACTTGTCCTTACACGCACAATATGGATACAGTCCCTAATGCACACTTGCTCTTTGTTAACAATTTGATATGCTATTTAATGAATACAGTAACTGTCATGTTGAAAAAAGAAAAAAAAATGGTGTGAGGAAAATGGTACAAATCCTCCTGTCCTCCTTCAAACAGGGTAGAAAATGGTCCAACGATGTGGTGTGTCTGCTGATACTTCACACAAAAAAATCAGTTTGAGAGAACATTGGTGGGATGGAAAAACCATTGAAAAGCTGTGAGGTGCCAAAGTGAAGGTTGGCCATGCCTTGCCGAAAGCATGTCAGTGGTGATCTCCTGGCTCCTGCTAAGACCCACCAGGCTGAACCCCACCAGCCACTGGGACACTGTCACGTATGTCCCATGGACCCCAGGGCCTCAGACTGCACGTCTTACTCCTGGTTTGGAGACCTCTTCCACAGTCTTGTTGCCCATCACGCCTCTGACACCCCCGGGTGTCTGCCTCTCTGCCCCCTCTTCAGCAGCATTACGCAAGGGTGCTGGCCCTCCATCTTTATTGCTCACTGCTCTTCTTCAGTGCCACATGCCAGAGCAGGAGCTGTGTGATAACAACAGCCCCAGCGAAGGAAAACCACAGGATCCTCTGTCTGTCCTGTAGCTGGAAATGGGCTCCCCCTGACTTCCCCAGCGCTCACACAGCCACCCCTACAGTCACCCCTACAGCCTTCGGACACTCCTCCCTCCCTCCCCCGCAGCCCCGCACAGCTGAACAGCCGGTATGTTTTAATAAGGGAGGAGGGAAAACACAGGTGAAAACGCCAAAGCTGCCAGTCAAATCACCTTCCAAGATGTTATGTTTCCCTGAAAAGGTGATGCTTTTATACAGCCTAGAGAGATTTTTAAATTGCTGCTTCTCACAATACCATCATTCAGGTTGTGTATGCCCGATAGTGTGAGGGGAGGCAAACTGTGCTGCTGATGGAGGAATGTGGGCTGTCCACCTGCGGCTGGGGAGAGACGTGACCCGGTGTTACAAGACAAAAACTAGAGTCGTTATTTTCTTCTATTTTTAATGATGAAAACAATTCTATGTTATACGTAGTAAGTGACACTACAATATTATTTTGGTTTTCTGTTAACGCACCTCCCCCCCACAAAATCTTATTTTTCCAAAAACAGGAGGAAAAATATCAGGTTTCTGTCACAATTTTCTAACATTTTGTAGTCAGCTGCTTGAGGACACCATTACGTGCCAGCCATTTTTTGAGCAGGTATTTCAATATATCATAGCAAGTGGTTATATGCTTGAGTTAGTCTATTTGGGGATAGAAAATCTACACAAGACATATGAAGTGAAAACATCTGTGGGAAGTAAATGAGTTCCCATTCTTGCTGGATCGTGCATAAGATAAGGTCACAGCAAGACAAAATAGGGTCGCTTTCAGGTAAAATATATGTAATCACCATAGAGTTTCTATGATTAAAGATAACTTCTAGAGGAATTAAGTGATGTTATGAAAGCGATTTCCAAATATAGTTGCACACTAACCTTTACTGCACTGCCTTTATGGTTATCAATTACAATACATATCCCCATGAAATTTAATCTGTCAGTTATAATAGCTTTGTAAATCTTAATGTTCTTCCATGTGTAGTTCAAGAGGCAAATTCATGGCACAAAAAGAGGACATATTCTTTCCTTCAAGGAAGTATCTGGTACACCACAGGCATACCAGGTATAAATAAATATAAGCTCTTACACATACTACACATATATGCATACATATACATGAAAGCAAGTTATTCAAAACCTTTTATTTCTTTAAACATGCTGCTTCCACGGTGCTCTATGTTGAACTAGGTGATTAACTCCTTTATTTGGGAGAATGTGGCTTCAACATTGATCACATTTTTCTTCGGCCACCAGCAGTAAAGATTAAATAATTCAACATAAACTAGACAGACATGGATTCCTGACATTTAGTCCGCTGGAAACATGACAGAGAAATGAATAAAGAAAGAGATGTCACCATTTGCTTAGGTTTATTCTCAGGCAGCAGAGTCCTGAGCAAGCCAAGCAATCATTTTTGCAGTACTGCTCAGGGCCCAGCACGGTTTTGATGGTTTCAGTTTCTAATTTCCTTTTGCCTACCTAAGGCATTTCAGCCCTTCGGAGCTAAGCGTGGCTTCCTAGCTCCACATGTTTCAGATCAGGCTAGCCTACATCTACCTCGGCAGAGCTGCTTTTGTCCACCGTGTTCACTAATAGGAGGGTAGGATGCCATGGTGCGATGCTCCTGCGCTGCCTTCATAAGTCTCCCTGTCTCACACTACCCCAGGGAATTATCATCAATTTTCCCAAGCTGCCAAAGGGTAATCCTAAAAAGGACCTCACTGGTAAAACTTCAGGAAAATTCAGCATACTATAGAAAATTGGCTTGGTGAGACAAACACAATGTAGCATGCCTAGCTGTATTGCTTTGCTCTCCAATAGACTCCTTTTATTACTGTATTATGGTAACCTGAATAGGACTACACGTCCTCTTTATGCTTACCGATCCCATGCATTTAACTAATTTTGCCTTCAAAATACTGGTGGGGACATTGGTTCTCCAAGAGTTGTGTCACGGACACGCTGTAGCCTTGATTAAAGCAATATATATTATTCAAGCATAATCAAACATGTTTTAGGTTTGGTGAGTTGCTGAACATCACAACCATAAACTGTATGTGAACATTTCTCCAAAATAACACAGATACTTCAGGTAAATGCTGCCACTATTATTACAGAACCTTTTATACTCATACAGCCTCAGCAGATTTATTATTAAGTTTTCTTCCCTCAAATCTCCTCAGTCTGCTGTAGGTGACAGGTATAAACCCAGAAGACTGACACTCCACAAATGCCAAGCAAATATAAAACAATTGCAGTGCCTTTTACAAACACATCAGTCACTCATCTCTCGGCACATCAGTCACTCACCCCCCAAGGCTGCAAGTTTTTGATCTGAGTCGTTGCAGCCTTTCTTACTTCTTGTTCTCTGTGTCCTTTGTTGGGTTTGGGATTGTGTCAAGCCCCGAGTGAGCGTGCTGCTGCTTGCCCTCCTCCTCCAAAAATCAGCTGGTTCACTTCCAAAGGGAAAAGATTATTTGGCTTTAGTATGGTTATCCTGCTTCCCTCAGAAGATGTCCTGGCGCAGCCCAACATACCTTCGCTAGGCAATAGTGAACTAAGAGGGTGCATATTTTTTATATTTTGCTTGCTAACCTCAGACCCCAGGTACTTTCCTTGGGTGTCTGGTATTCAGAGTATTCCCTCCTATTGTAAGAACTTACTTTCTACTAAAACAAAATCTCAGCAAATTATGTCCAGCCTCTGCTTTTATAGGATACCCCAATTCAGCAAAATGTTCACACCAAAGTATCTTTTTAGTCCTAAAGCTGGTCCCCTTCAGTCTGGTGGAAATGTAAAGAGTTGATGGCACATGTTTTAGAACAAAACAGGGCACAAATCCATCTGTTCAGTGTCGTGTTTGACTCTTGGATCCTAATCTCTCAGATGACATTGATTACTCTGCATCCGGCAATTTAGTATCAATCTTTCTGACATTCTGGGGTCTCCATAGATAGAGAGCTTGATGCTTTAATTTATTAGTTTATTAGACTGACATTTTGTTCTGCTATTAAACAAAAAGAAAAGGAAGAGTTGAATGCCAGGGTTCATCAGAATAGTTATTTCTGATTCAGTCATTGACTATCTGGAGCATAAATATGGTTGTTTTATCTAGGAACAAGATGTATTGCTTTTAGCTTTGCATTTAGGGAACAGATCATTCACTTCCCATTGCATTTAATTTTACCATAGGGAAAAATTTAATGTGACTTATGAATAAAATCATTATAATCATGATTATTGAGCAAGATGAGAAGAAAGTTTGCCAGGAACTGAGCAATTTCTGTTCCTTGGCTTCATATTCTATTTACTGAATAATAATGTCATTTGGAAAACAAATTAAGACTAAGATTAGCCTTGCTAAAGAGAAGACAAGAACTGCTATTAGGCAACATTTTCACTCAGGTTGTTAGAAATAATGTTCCATATGTTTCAGCATTTCTAGTTTTGCTGGTGTAAATATTTTTCTTTTTACATAACTGACTTAAACCATATGTTCTAGAGATCCAAAAAGACACGTCCCTCATTCAGATAGCCAGATCCTGCTATCATGTCAAGTCTGATTAAGCCCAAGTCCATATTAAAGTGTTACACTATTGGCCATGGGAATCATAAGATGTGATTTTTCATGCTTCTGGAGGACCCAGAGCTGATTATTGTCATAGGCAGGGCTTCTCCTTGACTGGGCATTTCTGTGCCATGTTAGTGGGTGTGTGTCCACATCACCACCACGGTTCTGATCAGGAGAGCACTGTTTAAGCAAACCATCACCACCTATCATGAGGTGTAATCTGAAAGCCTGCAAAGTGTCTCCCTTTTGGGTGAAGCTGAGCAGAAGCTGGGCTCTGCAGGCACACCTCGGGTGCTTCGGCCAGCCCTGAGTGTTTGGAGGTGGCCCAAAGTGGCCCCCAGCTGCAGGGCAGTGTGGACATCTGGCTCTCAGC
>NW_008825410.1:9965980-9967242 GCF_000699105.1 Pygoscelis adeliae
CATTCCTCGTGTCAGGAAAAATGATGTTAGATGAGCAACTGACAGGTCTGAGATGTGGCTGGTAACTGATGGGTGTCACGGGACTGACAGATCTGTCTATTGTAAGGGCAGAAAGAGGCTGCTGTGCTCACTGTTGTATGACTGTGGATATTGCAAAGGAGAAAGATCCCCTCTGTCATTAATATCTGTACTACCCAGTCATAACACCTGCAATAGCTGGAAGGAAGCAGGGCAAATATTTCAAAAAGAAACCCAAGATTTGTTTACATTTTCAAGTGGTGGCAGCAAGGACACTTCATCTGCAACGGTTTGTTCCCATGGCTTATTACTCTCCCTATTTAAAAAATGCTTCATTTCAAATCTGTTCAGTTTGCTGAGCTTCAGCTGCTCACCTTTGCATCCCTGTAGCAGCCAGATAGCACTGGATCGCTGCAGGGCCGTCTTGGTGTGGGTGCCCCGTCCATGTCCCACTGCTGCCCCATCCAGCTCCTCTCCATGGCCCCCAGCTGTGTCTGTATGGCTCACACATGGGCCGTTGCTGCACCCCTGGCCTTCGCTGTCTCTGCCACATGCAACACACTAAGTTTTTGGGGAGGAAGGAAGTAGTCTGTGGAGTAAGCTCCTTTCCCTGAGCACCACAACAAGAGCAAAGGCAGCACATTACCTCTGCAGGTGACTAGATGGTTTCCCGGCTGGGTCACCAGCAGGGCATCCTTGAGGCATCATCTGGCTAGATGCCCAGAGCAAAGCAATGCATGTAGTCAAGAAAGTGGTTTTCCAGGTGCTACCACCATGCTCTGAGACACAGGTGTAGACGCAGACCCATCTCTCACCCTTGGAGCTGGGGACTGCCTGTGTGAGGAGCTGCTGCCTAACGTGAATAACCCCTCCGGACTTCAGCATCAGTGCCCACACATATTTCTAATGTAAAGCAGATGCCAGCTGTGTATTTAAGAAGTAAAAAAAGAAGAAAACACAAGAAGTTAGACAATTGTGTGTCATACTGGTTTTAAAAAAGTGTGTCTTATTTGGCATTTTCTCCCATAAGGTGGCCTTTGGATGGGGGGGGTGTGGGGGGTGTGGGGTGTGTCTTTCTTATGCTCTCTCTTTCAAAAAACTTGTATCCAGATAAGGTAAAATTTAATAATCTCACCCAGGACAATTACTTGGATTCTAATAAAACATGTAAATATAGTAAAGATTAAAATCCTCCTGTCAACAAAGAACTTGAAGCTTTAAAACTTCACACTAAAGCAAAGGGA
>NW_008825410.1:9967305-9976870 GCF_000699105.1 Pygoscelis adeliae
TGTGACTGTGGCTTTGCAGTGGAAGTCTGGCCAAGAAACAAACTACTGCTCTGCTATTCCCCCTCCAACCTCCTGGACACACAATAATGTCAATTAGCTGAAGGGCTTGCAAGGCTTTCACTGCTTGTGTGCCCTCGTTTCAGTTCTCAGGCACATCTGGCAGTGTCATGCTTCGCTAACACTAAGTGGTAGCACATAAATGGGTGAGAAACAAATGAAGGAATATTATTAGCCAATATGAAACTGCATCAGTCACGTTAAGATAGTTTTAAAGTAATAGCTATTGTCATTTTAATTAGAAGAAAATGCATACCATTATTAGTATGTAGCAGGCAACTGTAAATAGTTCATCACCAGGAATATGTTGTGCCTATTGATTTTGTATAATACCACTGAATGAAGTCGTAACTCTGAACTGTTTTAACAAGACATAACCCCATTTTTGTAAGATATTTATTTTCAAGAGGTGGTTTTAATCCTTTTTGTGTGTTTGGGAGAATGTGGGATATTTTACTTTCTTTAGTTCATTTGTATGTTACTAAAGACCAAATATATTTGTCCTTTTACAAACAGGATGATGCCAATTGTTGGACAAGGGCTCTGTGAAACCAGCTGATATATGGCATCTATTTTAGCTCTTGTATTGCCCTAGCACATTCGGAGTGAAAGCTTTACAAAATACAAAGCTTACAGGTCTCCACATCCAGTAGCTGCTGTTTGATTTCCACAGCCTACAGAATATAGCTGAGCAACGAGGCTCTTCCATGCAAATAAGCTGCTTCCCAAATTCAGTATAACATTAGTGCCACTTAGCTGCTAGCAAGGCTGAAGCTGCACAGTGTCACTGGGATTGATGAATTGACTCTTTACGAATAGTTGTATTTTAGTAAATGGTAAAGAAGTTATTTAAGGAGAAGCTTGTCATGGAAATGCACCGGAATTTTATTGTCATGATGTCTGGCTTTGGAGGAGTAACATAGTTAAATCACCAGACAGATAAGAAAATGAATCTCAGCTGACTGTAAATGCAAAGTGGTGGGGTGCAATCAATAGCAATCCATCCACCAGTGCTTACTTCCCGTCTCATTCTCAGCTTTAACTAAAGTACCTGTTTATCTGCTAAAGGGAACAACACAGGAGTATAACTACTGCTACTAGTAACATATAATTGACACTTTTTATCTTTAAAGTATTTGCAAAAATTAACTAAATAACCTTCAGAACTTCCCATCATGCATAGCCAAAGTAATTTAAAGTGTTTTAACAACAAGACCTTCACAAGACAGAATTTTCATGTATTTTGGCAAGATTTCAGGGTCTCTGCAAGCAGCTCACATGGATTTTTAGAAAAGACTGTATTAAGACGAGGGATTTCTCTGTACACACAAGTTCCGGTTTGATCTTATGAATTCTCTGTGTCCTTAGGAGTAACTTTCAGGAACCCCAAAGACAGGGTAAGTAATTGCCTGGGTCGCTGTGAGGCTGTCAGCTAGCCATGGCCCTGCTGCCTGCTCTGCCCGTGCTGAGTCCTAGGACCCAGCCTGGTGGAGGAAGGAAGGTGTGAAGACTGGCAGTGAAGTAATTACTTTCAAAAGAGTTTTGATACATTTTCCCAAAAGTACTTACTACCCTTTTTCACATACAAGCAGCAGCAGAGCAATTGCATTAATGACCTTTCGCTGTTCCTCTTTCCTCATTCACAAACCCAGCCATACCTTAACCCTAGTTCAGTTGCTTCTCCAACACCTTCACTAGCCTCTCTCCCTTAGAGAGGGGTTAAATAATTAAATTTGCCTGTACTGCGATTGTCAGCTACACTGTATTTGATTCTATACAGCCCCTGTGCTTGTGTTAACAAGACAGAGAAATTGCATACCACAAATATACCTTGTTTGGGAAGAAAAAGGACGCCGGCAGGGCAGCAGGAGGAATGGAGCACAGAAAAAGTTCAGAGGAGAAATTGCATTTTGGTGTAGGACTCCAGGTACAGAGTCCCCTGGTCAGATACCAGAGCAATGAGGGCAGCGAGACACGGATCATACATTTGTGTCTTACCTCTTTGTTAGAACCATACATTTTTAATGTAATCCAAAGCACAGAAAGGGCTTTTTGCAAAGGATGGAACCATTCAGTTCTCAAAGTGCTCCTGAATTGCTCAGCTGTATCCCACAGCGGCTCTGAGTTTGGAGGTCCAAGGAGGACTACACACGAGCAACTCACATCTAGGGAGGGTACATGCGCTGGGCTGGAGCATCCCATTTTCCAAGAAATGAGAAAGGGCAGCCAGTACATTACCCAGGAGGGATGCCAGAGAGGCTGAAACATGAGATAATTCTGGAAAATTTCCCTAAAATCTGGAGATATTTCAAAACAAACTGAGGCAGCTGCTTTGTGTAATGGCTGTGATATCCTGACTGCAAGCAGCTATCACTCCTGCATAGCTAGCTGTGAAACCAAGGGGAAGACCTTTTCACTCAAGGGTGTATCTATTTAACATCAAAATTCAAGAGATTAAATTTCTGCAGTGTGAAACCAGTTCAAACATGCAGAGAAGGGGACCACCCTGTACCGGTGCTATTGAACTGAACATCAGACAGCCAGTGCCCTGGACCAGTGCACCTTCACTAAGTGTTTGGCCTTGTACCATTGTAACTAGAGAGTCCTGAAAACCTTGCACCTGCTTTGCTGCAAAATGTTCCCTTTGGTTCAGAGTGAAACCATCTTGTTTGGGTACATATGAGAAAAAAGGAGCCTTGTGAAGGAGCAGCAGCACAGAGCAGCTGAGGGAAGAGGTGTGACACCTTGCTGGGTTGTTAGGAGAACAGACACACGGTGGTGAGCAAGGTTTGCTGCTCTCCCCTGCATGGATTCAAGACCAGGATATCTTTCAGGAGACTGCTCTCTAAAGTATTTATCATTAGGGAAGGAGTGACAGCAGGAAGCGCATTTCTTACAGATTTTTTTTTTTTTTTAATATTTACATTTTCCTGCCATCCACAAAGAAATAGAGTGAGAATGATGCTCTCACCTACTGAGCCATAAACCATTTTCAGTAATTTGGTTTTTGTCTCAGGGAATCTTCAAGTATTTTAAAGAGCAAGGAGGACAAAAGCACCTTTCACAAGCATAATTACTTAACGCACCTGCATCAGAAGAGGGCCTTGTATTTGATTGCTTTAAAGAAGACAAAGAATCCAATGGCAAACAATGGAATTATAAATCTATTATTTGGGATCAGTCCATGACAATAAATCAATGACTGCATCCCTTAGTTCCATTTTCAGCCTCTGTAAACTTCTTGGTACCCCTTAATTGGTTTGATGCTCTTATTGATTTTTATAGCTTGCAGGGGTCAGCAAGGTTAGAGAGAAGCTGTCTCCTTAGCCCACTCTGTGTTGCCACCCACTGTATAATAAGCCTCCTCCTACCTTTTAAAATGCTAACTTACTCTCTTTCAATATCTGAAACAAAGTACCAAAAATCAGCATTAAGCATATAAGGAACTCATTGTCTGTAAAATGCTAGATTTTTAAATAGTTTTGAATGTAGTAAAATATTGCAGAACCTTATTATAGGGATTTTAGCATGACTGAGTTTATTTACATATTTCAATATTTACATCTGGAAGAGAGACAAAGAAAAGGGGAAAAAGACAGACAAAAAAAAAAAAAAAGGAGCAATTGTTCAGAACTCAGTCACCTGAATTTCCACTCACAGTAGATATATGATTGTGTCCCTCCCCTCCATCATTGTCATCACCTGCAAGGGTTACTAATAGACATTAGGAGGGTCTCTCAACTATAGAAGTGCTAATAGATGCCATTCTAATGCTGTCCATCATAAGAAATTATAATAATTTACAGCATGTCCATAGAGAGTTAGGAACAAAGCAGAGATTAGTAATTGAAATAGTGCAGTGGCAATTAAAACACTTGTGGTTAGCAGCTGCTTCTAAATTGCTAGAAATGGGTATTTACATAAACAAGGGCTTTCCTTTGCTGAAAGGGGCTTGTGTGTCATGTAGGGTTTGATGTTCTCCTTTCTAGTTTCTGGGCATCCAGCAGCAAATGGAGAAGTTCAGCTGCACGATCATATTTACTCCTTCCTCCTGTAAAGAGCTACTTTATGGAATTTGTATGACTGGGTCTCCCCTAGTAACAAAGCAATTCAATTACCCTGAGGAATAAACTGCATTCTTAACTTGTAATCCAAATGCAGACATTTAGTTTCTCATACACTTTTTGAAAGGTCTTCCTCAGGTATTTTGAGATTCAGTCCGAGACTGTCTTCTAAAGAAATCTGTTTGGTCTTTAGACCTTCAAGGTAACTCCTGTTTGAAGGATAAGATTTGTCTGAACTCCCCCTCTATGGAATTGCCTTCTATCCCTGAGGATACGCAGAGGGGTAGCCTTGCCAGTATATCCAGATATACCCAGCTAAGGGTATATCACTGGCAGGTTTTCTTTTCTGATTGTTCTAGGTATTTTCCAAACATAAATAAGACAAAATTAATAGGGAGAAGATATTATTTTAACCCACTTAGTTATGTTTGTACCTATTATTAATCAACCAAATTCCTCTTTGGTTGCAGAACCAGTACTTTCAAGAGAGATTTCAGTAACGAGTGGCCCAGGAGCAGCCTGTGCCGAGGTGTGGCAGGGGCTGGGCCAGGGTTGGCTCTTGGTGCAGGGAACCGGGAGGTGGTCGAGAAAGTGGGAAGGAGAAGGGTGATGCTGGCTGTGAAGGAAGGGATGTTTCAGCACTCAGGTACCAGTGGGAGGGTGTGATGACAGGGCAGGTATATTTGAGAGGCACGGCAGGGGCACACTTGTGCCCTGTGCGAGACAGGGCAGGCAGGGGAGGTTGGTATAGGGTGCTTCTATATAATATAATGAAATAAGTTTCTGTGGTTGATGCTTTTAAGGAGACAGAGACAGCTTAAGGCAGAGAATCTATTTCAAAGATTATTTAAGAACAAGGTAATCAGTGAGCAAAGATGCTTGCTGGCTTGTTTGCTTGTGTCTCTAATGGATGCAACAAGCTGGGGAGACAGGGATGTTTCTAGGAAAAGCAAAAATAATAATATTAGAGAATATACTAGTTCACTTTATAAAGACACACACCCCCTTTACCCTCTCTGCACAGAAAGTGTTCTCATAACATACATCCTAGGTAGGAAGGCTTTGCTAGTGCACTGTTACAGACCTAGAGAGAAATAGCACCCAGAAACTTCTTGACAAAAGGCAATTTTCAGTCCCTGCTGACAAGATGATGCACTAATAATCTAGCTTTACCTTTTTTTTTCTATAGGGAAATTCTGAATAGGAGGCAAAAAGAGAACTTTTATAAGAGAGAAAGAAGAAATAAGAGAGAAAAGCTATTTTATCCCTGAGAGTTGAACACTGTCAATTAAGTTATCAGATACAACAATGTGGAACAGTAACATATTAGAAATGTTTTTTGTTACCTTTTATAGACCCCTGACTGTGACTTGACTGCTGTCTGTAAGCATCTGGAGGGGATGAAGATTTCTCACAGCACCAGGTTCATTTTTTTCAGGAAATAAAGATATTTAGTCAAAATGTCATATTACAGACAGGCAATACAATCTAATAGTAAGAAATTAAAACTGGACAATAGCAACTTGATAAGGTATGTATCCTTCATGGTATGTGGCAGTTAATGATTCAAATTAATGCATTAGAAAGGTAGTGGTTTCTCCATTGTTTGAAGTCTTAAGACTGCATGTTTTTCTAAAATTCTCTTAGATGAAAGTTTGCAGCTATATTATGCAGGAAGTCATAACCAGAAGATAATGGTCCCTTTCTGCCTTTAAAACATATAAATCTATTAGCAGTCTGCCTTCTAGACAGAAATATCAATTTGTTGGAAACTTCTGAGCAAAGATGCTTGCTGGCTTGTTTGCTTGTGTCTCTAATGGATGCAACAAGCTGGGGAGACAGGGATGTTTCTAGGAAAAGCAAAAAGAATAGTATTAAGTGGTTGAGTCACCATCCCTGGAAGTATTTAAAAGACGGGTAGATGAGGCGCTTAGGGACATGGTTTAGTGGGCATGGTGGTGTTGGGTTGACGGTTGGACTCGATGATCTTGGAGGTCTCTTCCAACCTTAATGATTCTATGATTCTATGATTCTATGATTCTTCACAGGTGTCAGGGGATTCTGACACACACCTTTCATCCATTTTAATTCCCTTGCACAACTTTGCAAAGCCTTGACTAATATTTTTTCTTGAAACGCTAATATTCTGTGCCACACCATTTCAGTTTGTTCTCTAGGCTGGCAATGATTACACTATGGAAAATATAGAACAATAGTTACTGTTATGGATTTCTATCTCACCGTCTCTCATGGGTATTACACCACTGATGAAACCTGCACGTGCTGAGTGCTTTCCACTGTTGCCCACCCAGACAGCTGTAACAGCCCCATTTTCCTGTTGCAGGAACAGTCCTTGTTCACTCCTCACAGTTTATGACAGAGGGAGTCAACCGTGCTAGTATGATCTTTTTCTATGTTTTTTCTTTTTTTTTCCTTTTTTCTATGAAGTGATATACCAGTCTTATGTGAAAAGTGTCAAAGTCATTATTCTGTGCTTTTTGATTTGTCTTATAACCTTCTGTTCCTTATCATTGATTAATGATTCTCACAGACTTTTGCCTTTGACTTACTATATCACCATTTTTCATTTTTTATGATGCATGCAGACGTGTCTGATAAAGACTTATCAATCTCAGCATCATTCTACATCTGTTTCTTTCCCAAAGATCACTCTGTTTGGTTGGATCTCTGTTTGCCCCTTTCAGAGATGGGGTACTCAGGCTGTCTCTCCCTGATGCCCTGCTTCATGTTGGCTATAATTTGTGTAGCCAAAACATCTAAAGTCTAGGGGGTTTAGGGATTGTTTGCTTTGTTGGTAGGATATGTCTCAAATTGAAGGTGAAGCGATGTCCCATTACAGCTGACACAGCATTAAGGTTGGAAAATTTCAGTGGAAAAAAGCTCTGAACAACTGTCTGTGTGGCTATAATTTGTGTAGCCAAAACATCTAAAGTCTAGGGGGTTTAGGGATTGTTTGCTTTGTTGGTAGGATATGTCTCAAATTGAAGGTGAAGCGATGTCCCATTACAGCTGACACAGCATTAAGGTTGGAAAATTTCAGTGGAAAAAAGCTCTGAACAACTGTCTGTGTTTATTTGAGCACACAAATCCTCACTGCATTTATATCCTGATGACCTACTGGTGTTTATCGCTTCCTCAATGTCAGGGAGCCTGACTAGACATCTCTCAAACCTTACAGTTGACTATACGGTACCTGTACCTCGGTCACCGGTAACTGATGGCAGCTGCTTCTCTAACTGGCTTTACATGCTGCATCTTCCAACCCTACAGTTTTCTCTGTCCGTTTCCTTCCTTTTCTGGATGGCAGCTAAAGTTTTCTTCTTCTCAGTGATAGTCTCCTCTGTTGTGTGACTTGCCCATTACCAGTTTTGCTCATTCAGACCTATTTTGTATCTTCACCGTAATATCAACTTCTACTCTGCCTGCTGTGCTGGTGTTACCTGCCACTTGGCAAGACATGCATCACCAGGTGACACAAACTTGCTTGAGGAACCAGCCACACCAGGGCACAGGCTTCCACCTATCATCAGTCCCAGTGCCCTGACAGTTTGTATTGCCTGGGTTTCTTCCCAAGAATTATTAAAGAAATTAAATTTCCATAGGATTAGAGTAAAAGTCCTTTTTACTGGTTGAAATCTGAGTACGGAGAAAGAAGCAAGTGGTAGTATTTAACAATCACTTTTCAGGATGGGGAGAAGTCAACAGTGTGCACCAGTCCTGGGACAAGTTTTGTTCAACATCTTCATCAATCACCATGAAGTCTCCAGGTTTGCAGGTGAACAATGTGTTGAATGGAGTTAAATCCAGTTGGCGGCCAGTCTCAAGTGGTGTTCCCCAGGGCTCAGTATTGGGGCCAGTTCTGTTTAATAACTTTGTCAATGATTTGAGCAAGGGGATCAAGTGTGCCCCCAGTAAGTTTGCACTAAGACAACACCAAGTTGGGTGGGAGTGTTGATCTGCTCGAGGGTAGGAAGGCTCTGCAGAGGGACCTGGACAGGCTGGATCGATGGGCCGAGGCCAATTGTATGAGATTCAACAAGGCCAAGTGCCAGGTCCTGCACTTGGGTCACATCAACCCCATGCAACGCTACAGGCTTAGGGAAGAGTGGCTGGAAGGCTGCCCGGCGGAAAAGGACCTGGGGGTGTTGGTCGACAGCCGGCTGAACATGAGCCGGCAGTGTGCCCAGGCGGCGCATCATTCTACATCTGTTTCTTTCCCAAAGATCACTCTGTTTGGTTGGATCTCTGTTTGCCCCTTTCAGAGATGGGGTACTCAGGCTGTCTCTCCCTGATGCCCTGCTTCATGTTGGCTATAATTTGTGTAGCCAAAACATCTAAAGTCTAGGGGGTTTAGGGATTGTTTGCTTTGTTGGTAGGATATGTCTCAAATTGAAGGTGAAGCGATGTCCCATTACAGCTGACACAGCATTAAGGTTGGAAAATTTCAGTGGAAAAAAGCTCTGAACAACTGTCTGTTTATTACTGAGCACACAAATCCTCACTGCATTTATATCCTGATGACCTACTGGTGTTTATCGCTTCCTCAGACAATGTCAGGGAGCCTGACTAGGCATCTCTCAAACCTTACAGTTGACTATACGGTACCTATACCTCGGTCACCGGTAACTGATGGCAGCTGCTTCTCTAACTGGCTTTACATGCTGCATCTTCCAACCCTACAGTTTTCTCTGTCCGTTTCCTTCCTTTTCTGGATGGCAGCTAAAGTTTTCTTCTTCTCAGTGATAGTCTCCTCTGTTGTGTGACTTGCCCATTACCAGTTTTGCTCATTCAGACCTATTTTGTATCTTCACCGTAATATCAACTTCTACTCTGCCTGCTGTGCTGGTGTTACCTGCCACTTGGCAAGACATGCATCACCAGGTGACACAAACTTGCTTGAGGAACCAGCCACACCAGGGCACAGGCTTCCACCTATCATCAGTCCCAGTGCCCTGACAGTTTGTATTGCCTGGGTTTCTTCTCAAGAATTATTAAAGAAATTAAATTTCCATAGGATTAGAGTAAAAGTCCTTTTTACCGGTTGAAATCTGAGTACAGAGAAAGAAGCAAGTGGTAGTATTTAACAATCACTTTTCAGGATGGGGAGAAGTCAACAGTGTGCACCAGTCCTGGGACAAGTTTTGTTCAACATCTTCATCAATCACCATGAAGTCTCCAGGTTTGCAGGTGAACAATGTGTTGAATGGAGTTAAATCCAGTTGGCGGCCAGTCTCAAGTGGTGTTCCCCAGGGCTCAGTATTGGGGCCAGTTCTGTTTAATAACTTTGTCAATGATTTGAGCAAGGGGATCAAGTGTGCCCCCAGTAAGTTTGCACTAAGACAACACCAAGTTGGGTGGGAGTGTTGATCTGCTCGAGGGTAGGAAGGCTCTACAGAGGGATCTGGACAGGCTGGATTGATGGG
>NW_008825410.1:9977406-9989924 GCF_000699105.1 Pygoscelis adeliae
GTCTTCACCAAAAGGGTTGTCAAGCATTGGAACGGGCTGCCCAGGGAAGTGATTGAGTCACCATCCCTGGAGGCATTTAAAAGACGTGTAGACGTGGTGCTTAGGGACATGGTTTAGTGGTGGACTTGGCAGTGTTAGGTTAATGGTTAGACTTGATGATCTTAAAGGTCTTTTCCAACCTAAATGATTCTATGATTCTATGACAAAGCTTTACTGTGTAGTGATAGACTATCTAAACCATGTCAGATGCTGGTGAATGGAACTGTCAGGCCCAACACAGGAAGGAGATCTTTGATCTTCAGGTGCTCTGAAGTCATTGTCTCAATGCGCAACAGCAAGCAAGAAAGCCCACAAAATGTTGCACATCAACAGGAACAATACTGAGAACAAGATGGAGTTTTGGTGCTATGTGTTTTGTTTGCATGTTGGCACACCCACATCTTCAGCGGTGCATGCGGTTCTGGTGTGCACATCTCAGGAGAGACATGCAGAAGGGGCAGGGGCAGCCCAGGGGTCACAGGGGTGTGACAACTGCCCTACAAGGGGAGATGAGACACTGCCACTCTTCGAATGGGGCACTGGAGGAGAGCCCAGCCTTTTAGTCTGTCCTCGTAAGGCAATTGTAATTCCCCCACTGAGGATGTGCTCAACATTTACAAGATTGTGAAGGTCATGGGAAAAATTAATGCAGACCTGTTATTCACAAAATCCCACAATCCAAGAACTGTGGGGCTTCATGAAGTGAGTAGGAGGTGAGTTTAAAGCAGATGAAAGCAAGCACTTCCTTACACAGCAGGTAGTGGCCAGCTGCAGGAACCTGCTGCCATGCGAGGTTTCAGAGGCAAACAGTGTCAGTAGGTTCAAAAGCACTTATGCCAATTTTTGGACAAGTCCATAAGGAGTTCTTAAAAGGCTTAGGCTGGGATAGTCCTTCTAACATCCCTAATCCAACAGTCATGGATGCTGGGGAAGTGTGAGAGGATGGACTGCAGAATGTGGCCAGGCTCAAGTGTGCTCCCCAGACAGTAGCTCTGGATGACGCTGGCAGAGACAGAGAGCTGGTTGTCTGGCTGTGACCCAGCAGGGTACCTCTTCTGTCCCAATACATGCATGTCTCTGACACAGTAGGGCAGCCGCAGCCACTACAGCAGCCAGGCCCTTCTCATCCCATCCGCCTGCAATTCTGATCCCCTCATTGCCCTGTGCAAGACATGGCGGGGTGGACCTGCTTGTAGAGCGAGAGAAAACATAGCTTATCTTCCATGCGATCTGCATGCACTGATAAACCCTGGCAAACAGAAGATAGATGCTCAGATCTGCCTGTTTTTAACTTCTGTTACCTGGAGAGTTATGACAGCAATTTTTTCTTTTTTTCACACAACCAGATCCTAGCTGGCACAGGCAGAGCGTGGTCATATCTAACAGACCATCGGATTCAACCCGATTCTTGCTGAGCAACTTCAGTATCTCTCCATTGTACTCCCCTGAGCCCCAAGCTGTTGATTTAATGTCTCGTATAAGGAAGAGTTAACAATAAAATAATTTCCCATGAGGCTGATGTTCCAGTTTCTGTGAGGCTGAGATGTGGCTGATTCTGTTTAAAAAAAAAAGGAACAAATAAAATAGTGAAAGATTTTGTACAGTCTTTATCACTTTAAAGGAGTAGGAACATTAAAAAATAGGAAAGTAAATCTCAAGGCCAAAAGCACTGTTGTCATCATACAGTCAATGTTATTTTCATTCACAATATTCTGGTAAGAATGCACTTCATGTGATGCTGCAGGAGTGACATAGATGTTCTTCATACTCTTGAAAATCCTGCCCTGCACTGCTTGGAAGAGGATCAGGTACCTCACTGGATGGATGGAGTCAGGAACCACATCAGAGTCAGGATGTGTCTCAGGAAGCAGAGACAGATTTGACCCAGGAGCAATGTGCCAAAGCCCTTCAGAGGCCACGCTGGAAGAATGGTAAAAGATTTCTTCCTCTTTTTTTAATAGTCTGGGGAAAGTATTCTGAGCCCAGATGGCTAAGGGAAAAGAAATGAACTCCCATAATAAAGCCCAAGGTTTTAGTGTTCAAACACCTGTGGCTTCAGGAAGGAAGGTCTCAATGCTGATTTAACTCTCAGATGTTCCAGATTTTCTCTTATGTCTCAAAACATACATTTTTAAACTTGCCAGCAAAAACTTAAGTAGTAACATGGAACAAGAACCTGAAGGACAGAAAGCCCAGATGTGAGTTGATCGTATCTGACCTGGAAGTAAACTGACACAGGCAGGAAGACTGCTGTGTCTGCCATGCCCATGCAGGAGATAGCAGGGAGCAACATCTGATCAGAGGACAGATACCTCAAATCTTCTATACAATGTCCCCAGGGATCAGCTGTGGTACTTGGAAATACCTGTTAATTTATATGCCACAATAGACCAGCTGGGATATATAGCTGTCAGTGTTGTTTTTCCCACATGCCAATCAAGGAAATCTTGGGATTCATAGGACTCCAAGGATTAACTGCTTCTCATTTTGTGAGACAGACTGGATTGATTGTAACTTTTTTTCTTCTCTGTTTCTGTCATTGCAGCTGAATATCAGATAGGGAGATCTGAAATTCAAGATTGAGCAGTGTCTTAAAAATTAAAAAAAAAATAAAAAAAAAAACAAACCAAAACCCAATAGCCAAAACCACAAAATCATTGGCATTGCTTCTGTTTAAAGCCAGGCAGGCTGCCAGTTCCTACAAAAAAGGAGATCAAGAGATGAGAGAATTACCGAGTTCAAAGGTAGAACGCAACTGCAAAACACTGAGCCCGATTTCACTGAGTGTGGGTAGGTCCCGTGTGAAAAACGGGGAGTCAAACAACTTGTAGAAGAGACTTCAAGTATTTGACTGTATAAAACAGGTTTCTGCCTAAACTTTTCTGTGCTTGGTCCAGTGTACCGCAATAACTGTTCCCAGGCTTAGCGGCAGCATGAAATATCCTATGTGTTTCCTTCCAATGAAAACAGACATTCATTTTCGTCTCCAGTTTAAGGGAGGTGGTACCATAACAAAAGCAACATCACCACCTGATTCAAAGCAGTGAACCACTTACCCTGCCCAAAGTTGCCAATTTTTTTTTAATTATTTCTAAATTTTACCTGGATCAGATAGCATATTTCTGCACTACATGGGAAAGTCAGTGTTTTACTCATGCCATTTTACTTACCTTTTTTGCCCCTCCTTTCTCTCCACAATGGTCCAAGCTCACCGTTCATGGTTATCTGCCATCTCCTTTCTGAGTAGGCATTATACAGCCCCCCCTCACCAGGTTTGGACCTTTCCTCCCTGACGCCAGGTACCTCTGCTCCAGTGCAGATTATCCTGAACCGTGGCATGAGTCTGTTGCTCAGCCAGGGACTGCCCTGAAGGCAGAGCTAGCCCATGTGGAGGAGGCATTCGTGCTCCGCATTGGGTGTAATCCCAGGTGAACTGGGGCGGAGGACCTGACTGCCTGGATTTTGAGGAGGTGCGTCTACCAGAGGAAGTCATACTTGGAAATGAAGTGTAATGATCACCATCTCAGCACCAGTAAGTACCCCAGTAGACACCCCATAAGGGAAACGCTTTAAGATGGACCACAGGAAGACCGTAGAGGATGATGGAAGTGCTGGGACTGACATTTTCTGCCCTAGATACGATGGGCTGAATCCTCCTGAGGGACTTTTGAGAGAAGCATCAGAGATGTTTCTTTGTTTGAAGGCAATTTTCCACCTCAGAGGCAGAGGACAAGATAGAAGGTAATGACCAAAGTTTGTAGAAGGAGAGGACACTGAAGAGTGTAAGGAGAAAGGCTCTCAGAAGCCAGGATATCTTTGAATTGCAAATGCCATAAGAAGATACTCTCAGAGAACTGAGCAGATTGCTACCGCAGTCCGTAAATCAGCTTTGTTCTTGGTGATCTGCCACATCTTACACACTTTGTCAACAGTGTGGGCTATTGCTTCAGGCCATATTTACTGCGCGGCCAGTCTGTCCATCCATGCTGCATGGGCCACAGCCCTGTCCCGGCTGGTCTGGCAAAAGGAAGTACAGAGTGGCAAGTTGAGAAAGCAAAGGCAGGCAGAAATGCAGGTTCAATCATTTTTTCTTCCAAAGAGTGTTTTGTGCAATAACATGAAGCACTTCAGGGCCAACGCCTCAACCCCAGATGTCCATCTGTATTAAAACAGCTGACTTCTCTGCTGAAACAGCACCAGACACAGCCCATGTCCAAGACTCAGCACATCCAGCAGACCTGTGTATCGCACAAGACATATATGACTTGAGGGCAAGGGGTTTCTCCCGACCTGGCATGACGAGAACCACTGTCACATGCTCCACTGTGATTAATATGAAGGAGCTGAGAAACGTCAGGAAACAAGAGCACTACAAATACACTGGCCTGGGGACAGGGCAGTTCCACATGACGGGGGGACATGCAGGTGCCAGTCTTCAGTTCTGTGAGTATTTAATGGCTGGATGCAACCCAGAACAGTTGTGCATTTCTTTGGAAAACAAACAAACATCATCCCCAAAAAAACATTCCAGATTGACCCAAAACTTTTTTTTTTCCAGTTCTTTACTTTTGCAGCGGTATCAGAACAACAATTATTTACACAATTATAATTTTAATACCTGATTTGTAACTGCAACTCTAACAGTAGAAATAATCCACTTCTGCAGTCCTCTGTGAATCTTCCCATTATGGCATTTCCAGTAATCTGTCTGCTTCTCATCTGGTCATTCTATCCCTTTCCTTCCAATGAGAAAATGACAGTATTTTCCTTCCTTGTTCTTTCAGTAGAGCATGATAGAAAGTACCAAAATATTGGTATATATTTCCATGACTACATATGTAGCCAAAATATTTTCTTGCTACAGTCCAAAGCCTTCAGCAAGAGTTACTGTACGCAGCAAAATGCATACAGAGTGCATAACTACAAATAGTTCGAAACAGCATGTTTGTATTATATTCATATTTCAAAATTATGCAGTCATTGTATCATTGACAACATTAGACTTTTCTTTGTGTTTCTTTTTCTAACTAAGGGAAAGCCAAGAAATGACACACTCTGCAACAAAAATATTTGTTGCATTGGTTTAACAAAACGTTGTGAAGAAGTCTTCAAATGTTTAATAGTTGTTGGAATAAAAATTACAGTGCAAGAGTTTATAAAACCAAGCTTCCCGTATATGATTAAGGTATTAGTGGTATTATTGATGGCTGTTATTTCTAGTAGAAATTTGATGTTCCTCTGTCTTGTTCTACTAATTAATTCAATAGCCAACTGATATCAAATAGGTTCTCTAGTGATTATTTCCTTCTCTGTAGGGTTTATGAGATGGGCTTGATGATCTGATATGATTTTCTACCTCACATTAGGCTGACTGCGAAATGAAGGAGTATTGCTGAATGAGCCAGCAAAGTACCTAATCATGAACTCAGTTTTAAGCAATTCTTAAATCTCATTAACATTGGAATTGACTGTGCATTGATGAACATAGATATGACATAGTGCACCCGGATGCTTAGAGAAAAGGTATTGAATACATACATTTATATAGAATATATATATTTATATATTTTTATATACATATATATACACGTACATGTTTGTAGGGCGGTAGGGGTGAATCATTAACTGAAGACTTGCATTTTAGTAGATTTGCTCCTAAGATGGGGTGGAGAGAAGAGTTCAGCAATTGCACTCCTTCCTTGAGGGCTCTTGTGGATCCTATCTTATCACTGTAGGTCAGAGATAAAATATCAGAAGAGGTACCTCAAAGATCATTGAATAATCCCTCCTGAACCCATTGGTGCTGTGGGATAAGTGATTGCCTGTGTGACAATGACAAGGCATATCACAGACAATCACTTCCTTTTTGCATGGAACAAGGGATGTCACTAGAAGAGAGCCCTGTCGTTATGCTATAGATGTCCACTTAATGGTGCTTCCTGGAATCATCTCTTCCCTGTCCAGCCTGCCTTTCTGTAGCAGCTTTTAAGGAGCACTACACACGTCTGTGTTGCTGTTAATCACCTTTGGCTGGCCAAGAGGCTGCAGACCTTACAGCATTCATCCATGACTGTCTCCACCAGGTTTGTCTACTGTAGTGCAACTATTTTAAGTCATCTGCTGAGCAGTGCTGCTGATGGAGGGAACGTCAAATGCCTTCTTGCAAGATTACCTCAAATAGGTATGGTTTTTTTTCAGTGATTTGTCATGTATATTTATACTGCTAAGAACAATTAATTTCCCTTCTATATAGAAAAGTGATATAGTGAGATTTGGTATTGTGTTATTTCTGTGCTATCTCTGCCTTTCAATGCTAATCAACTGCCTAGAATAAAAACCAAATACCTATGTAGACGAGCAGGGGTTTGCACACATTCCATTGAATTATAGACAAAAAGAGTTTACAACTAGCTAACATGCTTTATGGTAAAAATGTTTGCTGATACCAGAGTGCGCAGGGAAATGTACGCTGAGTGTTCTTGGAAGCTTAGAAGTGAGTCACTTCATTTAGGAGAGGAAATAAGCACCCAGCAATTGTCTGCCTACTAAGCTGCTCTGATTTTCTTTTACTTGCAAAAATTCTTCCAGACAGGCCTAGAAAGGATTTGAAGCCGTACAAGTGAGGTGTGTGAAAAAAGAGAGACATTAACAAGGTTTAACTTACAGTCCTCCCAGGATAAGTCTTTCCATATCCCCATGTCTGCAGAATCTGGTGGCTTTCCAGGACTCTTCTTTCCAGCGGGGCTTGATCCCATTGACCTTCATAACCCCTACAAGCCTTTGAAAGGAACCTCCGGAAATGGGGCAGAGCTCCTGAGGTCACAAGCTGACCCAAAGTGGGTAGAAAGAGGGCCATCCCCCCACATTCCTTGCTCCCAACTTCCACCCCCGACTCACCAACAGGGCTGGTGCAGGCAGCAGGGGTCACAGGGAGGTGCAAGCAGCCGGGTGGCTGTGGCTCTATTACTTTTTAAACCTCTCCCTTTTGCAGGGGAATTAGAGCCCAGCACCAGCACTGATTTCCTGAGCTGTTTGCTGGGATTGCCCCCTGCTGGGTCAGGGCGAGCTGGGCTCCCTCGCAGTGCTGCAGGCAGGGCAGGCACCAACGAGCCGACAAAATCACTGCTCCCTACTCACTGCTGGCCATTACCTCCCTCGCTGTATTGATGGTCCCTGTCTGAAAAGTGATTCCTAATGGCACCAGTGATTTCTAAAGCATGGCTGCCTTTCTCTGTAGGAAAGGCTCTTTAGGTCTTGGCTCTTTTCTGTCCCGGTCGCTGGGAAAAGAGCAGAGAGAGGGTTTGATGTAGAGGAAGCCCAGTCACTTTGCAGCCTGCCATGCCCCCTGTGAAGTTTTGTTCTCTTCATTCAGAGGCTGAAGGTTGAAACTGCACCCTTGTCTCACAGGTCTGGAAATGCTACTGATTCAGCCAATAATGTCTTCTAGGAGTCATCTGTCACCGCAGCCCTTTCAGCGCAACTCACACCAGCCAGGGTGGACCCCCATCTAGAAAATCCAGCTTAAATGGGGGAATGGGTTGCACAGCTATTTAAAATGCTTCCTTGGTTATCGTGTGTTGGTATGTTCCTGCGGAAGTGCATGAGAGAGAGGGCAGCAGGGTGGAAGGCTGCTCTTCAGCCTCTTCCTGGCAGCTCTGCTCCTGGTCCGAGGAAACCCTCTAGAGGAGAGAGGAGACTGCCATCCCTTGGAGCCACGCAGCCAGCTCAGCGGATGGAGGTGTCTGAAGAGGTGTCTGTCTCCTTAAGGAGAATGCAAAAGCCCTGCAAGGAAGTAGAGTATTGAGAAAAGTAGGATTCAGACACAAAAGTGTTTACGTAGCATTTGCTGCACCGCAGGAAGCCACTGAAAGGGTGTTAGATGGAGAGCAAGCCGCTATGTGTCAGACCTAGTGCTTCTGTGTCTACTGCTGCCCACATGTTTGAGGTTAAGAGAGTTTCCTCCAGAGTGGAGAACTAAGCCAAGTGCTGTCTGATGCTTTCAGTTTAAGGGGTCAGATGTTTGGGCTGATAGCTCCTGTCCTGGATACATAAAGTCCTTCCTTCCTCTCACTGTTGGTGAACATTATGGGACGTACCTTGCAGGAATCAGAAAGTGGAAAGTGACCTGAGACTAACACATAAGAAATGAGTTTCTAGAAATGATGCTATATACACTGTGTGGTCAGTAAGCACCTCAAAATTCTGGAGAATAATACAGCTACAAAAGGAAACTGTAAATATACAGAGAAAATTATATGCCCCTCGTGACCATAAAACCTAAGTGGTCATAACCACTTTTTATTTAAGTGTACATTAGAAAAAGGTGCCTTCAGAGACTTTATATAAATAATAATGTTATTATTTATGAACTGTGGCATTGGCTGTGCTGCGCATGCTGGATCTCCAGACCCTCCTGCATAGGCTGTGGCTGTATCAATTCTAACATAAATATGGCCAGGGTGGGTTAGTGACTGAGTGAAGGACATCTGGATCCTGCAGAGAGGCAGCAGGTAGCATTCTTCCTTCCCTGTCTGTCTGATGTGGCACCTCAGAATGGTTTAGGGACATTATGTTACTGTCCCTTTAGTTTTATAAAACAATGAGAGGTAGCTGGGCACTCTCCATGCACCTGGAGGAGCACAGGAAAGCCCAGAACTCTGGCTTTCCCTGTCTATGATTTCCTACCACACATACATTTGGCATAAGAAAGGATCATTAGGCTCAACTTCCCATTTTCTCTTTGCATAATTACACCCTATTGTAGTGAAATGCCCCCTGCAATTTCAGCTCTGTGTTTCTCTGTGTGAACTGTAAGACGTGGGGTGCATTACTAATCAACTGCCAGAAGTACACTAGCGAACTCTATTTCAGATGCGGCTAAAGCAATTTCTCTTGCGTGTATGTGCATTGTAACTTGCTATTACCCTTGCCTCATCTGGAACGTTTAGACTGTTAAAGTAATTCACATAGGTCTACTGAACGATGGGCTCATTTAGTACTTCACTTAAAAAAATATTGTGGGTGGCTAGAAGTAATTTCTTGAAATAGAAGACACATGCTAGCATATGATCATTGCAGTTCCCAGCCTGTTTCGCATCATTTGCCAGGCGTTAGCTGTAACCTGTCCCTAATGCAGAGCATTTTACTGGAGCAGTTTACTGCATAGAGCTTCACAGCTAAGTCCCTTGGGATACTCTCCTCAAACGTTGGTGTGGTGGGTAATCTGATAGAGCTGATCAGAGTGTTTGCAGTTCTGCTTTATTTTATTCTTGATTGGAATTTCAAGTTGAATCTTAATAGGGGAAAATGAATCACTGAACAAGTGTGTACCCTGTCCCAGATATGAACCACAAAACTCCAGGTAGCCAAGCCATGTCCAAACCAACCCAGTGACTGTTCTGATTTTGAAGGACAACCTGCACACAAATCAGAAAACCTCTATATTTGTGCATGCAGGCATAATTTGGAAAACTTCATCTCTTACTTGTAAGAGAATTATTATCTTATTCATAAGCAGTAGTTAAAAAGAAGTTTTGATGAACTTACAAAGTTGTTTAAAGCTGTAGACTTCTGATTCCAGGATGGGGTCTGAGCAGACTGAAGCAATGGTTTAGCCAGATACTTAGAGAACAAGAAGACCTAACAGACCCCCTGGACTTCTTCCTTTTGTATCTTAACACTTCAGCAAATAATTACAAGCTAAGTATGACAGGAATCAAGAGACAGACTGGTCCCTTAAATGTGATCTTTCATCCTTATGCCAAATTATGATACCCTTTCATATAGTCTCTCTTCATGAATTACTTTCTGCAAAACTTGCAGGACAAGATTCATAGGGAATTTAATCCCAGCGTGGAGGAATTGGGATCTGGTGATACAGATGCTGCGTGTGCTGTATGCAGACTTCTTATTGACATACTTAGCTTGATTCTTCAAGCCTGGAAACCTGACTAAGTGCTTTAAGAGTGTGTTAACAACTCACATTTATCTTGGTTCATAAAAATGCAGCCAGAACTAACACATAAAACCCCTTTCTTTTAAGGAAGAGAGACATTTACAGAAGGTTTAGATGAGTTCAGTGGATGTTTAATGTAGGCAGAAAAGATGATTCAGATATAAGGAAGAAATTCTTCACTATGAGGGTGGTGAGGCACTGCAACAGGTTGCCCGGAGAAGTTGTGGATGCCCCATCCCTGAAAGTGTTCAAGGCCAGGTTGGATGGGGCTTTGAGCCACCTGGTCTAGTGGAAGGTGTCCCTGCCCACGGCAGGGGGGTTGGAACTAGATGATCTTTAAGGTCCCTTCCAACCCAAACCATTCTATGATTCTATGATTCTATGAAATGGCTTGATTTTGCTGTCTGGGATCCACAGCATTTTGAAAGACCTCCAAGGCATCCACAGGCTGCATGAGGTATGTCCTCAAACATTGAGGACCCTCTCTGAGCTTCACCCCCATTGGCATCATTCTCAGTTCAGACAGCAGGACAGAACTCTTCAGACGCACTTCATGACTCAACACTATGCCAGCATCAAAGCAGACCACCAAGGCACTCACTGATTTCCACAGGGGTGACTTTTATTTCAGTGCACCACAGGAGGCTTTTTCTTAGCTGGTGTCTTTTGTAGTGTCTTTTTGATTGGCTTTGAATTAGGGTAAAGCAGTAAGTCGTTATTTATATATTTAGCAAATGCTGTTGCATCAGCACTGTTTTTGACATTTAAATGTATGCAGCAAAATTAGCTGAGTTGGTTAACTCCCCATTTCAAATCACAAGTGCTGCCAGTATGTCTATCAGGCACGGTTGCATGTCCACTGGGAGGCCACCTATGGCTTCAGGGGGGCTGCCCTGTCAGAGTGATCCAAACAGGGCCCTTGAGCATTCCCAAGTCCTGCTGTCTAGTCAGTAGGACTGCCTCTGGCATGTCTTGTAAGTGCTCCCACTGCACTGGTAGGGAGAAACCTGAAGAGCAGCTGGTCCTTGCAGTGCCCTCAGCCAGTCTGGTCCCTCTGGCAGCCTGTTCAACCCCATGTCCTGCCCATAAACAGCAAAGCGTTGCCAGGGACACTTCCTGAAGCCATCCAGGAGCACTGCACATGCTGCATCTCAGAGAGGTTTGTGTTGGCTCACATCATGCATCAGACACATTCTCATAATATGGTAATTTACTCATGAACATACAAGTGGCAGAACAGCACGATAAACTTTTTTGCCTCTTAAGGGCAGATATGAAACATTTAAACATCCATGAGCCAGAATCTCATCTATCCTTCCAGCATGTTCAGATGTCTCCCAACATTTGATTTTACTGTCTTTTTCCTGGTTTAGATACCTGTGTCCTGTACTAACCAGTTAAGAGATTTGAATCTTTCTCAAAGTTGTCCCTATGATGTTCCCTTTTAGTGTTACCATTTTTAAATAGCGGAGCAAGAAATTTGAAAGACGTACTGGTAGGACTGGTTCCCCGATAACACTAAATATGCAGGATTTCAGAGAAACCTTTGCTTTATTTGGACTGAAGGAGTGGAACTGTAAACGAATAATATTTAGTGGGAAGAAGCTATGAAATCACACTATAAAAACAGAAAATAGCTGAAGAATAACTCATTGAGTACTACAAATAAGCATGTGTGCATTTATGATGGAAATATCTGCTTATACTTTAAATAAAGTCTAAACAAGTGAATATCAAATTTACTTGTTTTACCAAAGCAAATATAATCAATGCTTTTATATTTTTTCTTGAAATTGTTTTTGTTTGTTTTTATATTGTCTTCAGTTCTGCCCTTATAATGTGCATTTCAGGCTAAATATTTATGTTACTCATTCCCAGGTTTTCTTAGAAGCTGGAATAATGCTGTTGTAATTTACCAATATGATACAACAAAGAAAAATCCCAGCAGAGGTGGGAGAGTGGAGGGACACACTGCATTATCTTTCTACCTGTACTGATTTTAGACTGCATGGTTGTCCTGGTTTTGGCAGGGATAGAGTTAATTTCATTCTTAGTAGCTGGTACAGTGCTGTGTTTTGGATTTGGGAGGAGAACAATGTTGATAACACACCGATGTTTTAGTTGTTGCTAAGTGGTGCTTACACTAGTCAAGGGCTTTTCAGCTTCCCATGCTCTACCAACTGAGAAGGCTGCAGGTGCACTAGAAGCTGGGAGGGGGCACAGCCAAACTGGCCAAAGGGACATTCCATACCATGTGACGTCATGCTCAGTACATAAACTGGGGAAAGCTGGCCGGGGGGGCCGCTGCTCGGGGACTGGCTGGGCATCGGTTGGCAGGTGGTGAGAAATTGCTTCATGCATCACTTGCTTTGTGTATTATTATTATTATCATTATTATTATTACATTATTATTATTGTTATTATTATTTTATTTCAATTATTAAACTGTTTTTATCTCAACCCACGAGTTTTTCTCACTTCGACTCTTCCAATTCTCTCCCCCATCCCACTGTGGGGGGGGAGG
>NW_008825410.1:9993269-10006518 GCF_000699105.1 Pygoscelis adeliae
CTGGTTTTGCCATAAAACAAAGTAAAATCAAACTGGACCTGCACAGGAGATCCAGTTTTTAGGAATAAAATGGCAAGATGGATGTCATCAAATCCCAATGGATGTGATCAACAAAATAACAGTGTACTAGCAATGTGCTACCAAAACTAACAAGCCAAAAGTATTATTCTGTTGGTTGTCGCTGCTGTTGTTATATGGTTCAGGTTTCTGTACTTTCTCAAACATTGACAGTATTTTTATTCTGCAACTGAATGGATTTGTTCTCTCATCTGTACATGAGAGATTACTTTGTCACATTCTCATTAGCATTAATAGGAGCTACCCGCAAAAATCTCTTGGCAGCCCTGAGCCAGGTCACTCAATAGCAATGCAGACCTAATTCTGCTCTGGAGGCAGCTGTACGCTGTCTACAGACCTGTGTGAAATGAATAAAAATGGTGTTGTGGACTCAGTGTGCTTGTGTTGCATTCTTTTCAAGTCACCCTCTTGAAGAACTGAGAGTGAAGCTGTCTTGGCATTGAGGAGCGTTCTCTAAAATAATGAGCCTTGAATTTTGTCTTCCACATTTTTGTCTTCATTCTAGTGGTTCTAAAGGAAAAAAAACCCCAACCCAGAGATATGGAAAAATAGTAAATACAGAGAATAGTAAATAGTGTACATGGAGAAAATAGTAAATAAAAATGTCCTATTACCACTTCAGTGAAACTTTCTCCTTTGAGAAAGATTTCATGGAACATAAAAAGACAGCAAAATGAAAAACATCTCAGTGTTACATATAACTGGACAAAGGTTTCTGCTGCCTATCTAATGTAACTTTCTTGTTTCTCTTCTTCAGTAAGAAGCTGCTCAAGGTAAGTTGTAGAGGCAAAGTTATAAATGACAATCAATGTCATTAATCATCCCAATTTACCTAGTTGGATTTAGAAACTGCAGAATATATGATACATGAGAAGAAAAAGTATTTTGAGCTATCTAGAGAACAAAAGCACAGGCCCTGATCCTGCTAGCAGCCTGTGAGGTGCTGGCGAGGAAATCCAAAGCAACCGACCTGGATTACAACAAACCTGAGACTCTGACCAGGGTGACAAACGTGAAGGTGACTCAGAGAAGACTGACAGAAGCTGGGATAAATTTTCTGAGCAGCTCCAGCTGGAATCTTAAGAAAGCTACTGCCGGTGAGGTTTGCCTGGATGCCACATGAATCACGTTGACTTCCCAGAAGCTGTTTGAAGGCTGGAGGTCAGACATAATTCTAATTTGTCACTGCGTCTTTGACTGTAAGCACTTCAGTCTGTGTTTGGGGGCTTCACAACCAGTGTTTCAGCACTGAGGGTTTTTACAGACTGCCACATCATCCACTTTGCAAACTAAACAGGTTTTGTTTAGTTCTCAGTTTTCTGTAGGATGAATTACACATCTCTCATCTCAGAGGATACAGCCTTTCTGTGGAAGAAAGCACGACTACTTCAACTAGAAAACAGACATCGTGTCTGCAGTTTGATTTGAAGCTTTCAGTCCTGAATCTCATGATAAAACTGAGGTTGAACCTCAGCACATTGTGAAACAATCTTTGCTGACTGGGAATGTGTCCCTAAACTAGTGAAGACAGAGATGCCTATTTTGAAAAGAGACGAAAAGAGATAATGCATCTACTAAGAAGAGGCAGGACAGTGGTTTATTGTTCTAACTGATCATAACTCCACTGGTTCCTTGATAAATCCATCTTAGCATACCTGCACAAGAAGACTACAAATCAGGAAATGCATAATCATCGGAGCTTAGGTACAGGCCTTCCAACTGACAGGCTCGATAAATATGGTATAAACTAGAACTACTTAAAAAACCAGTTCTTTGAAGAATATTAATTCAGCATTGATTCATTTTTAAATGCCCTTTTGCAGAAAAATGTTACCACTTCTAGAGCAGCCGGTACCTCAATAAGCCCTTTGCCTCTAAGTGAAAAAAAATAAGACCCTCTGTCTTAGTTAAACTGCACCTGGCATCAGAGCAAGCATTGTAAGATGGTACTGCCATCTTCATGAATAAGGAACATTTGATTTATTTATTAGTTTGAAAGTGAGAAGATTCTGGGAATTTGCTGTCAAGCCAAAAGACTTTCTATTGTATTACCTGTTCTTCTAATTTGTATTAATGAAGCTGCAGAGAGAAAGAAACTAACAACTGAGTTATTCTTTTATGAGTTATTTCCTCAGCTATTTCCTAAGTAAACACACAAAGTAATGGAGTCCTCTATATTCATATTCCCTCAGTAGTGGCTTAGGACCTAAGTCACTTCAGGTTGTCACCTAGGCCCTAGGACACAGTCCCATGTAAGAAGTGCCTCGGAAATGAAAGTCTCCCGTTACCTATGTGCCAGGAGAAAGTGATGGAAAGGTTATTTCCTACCTTGTTTTCTCATGGCTGGTCACTGTAAAGAAACAGAGGGGTAAGAAATGAGTAGATACTCACCCGATGCACCTTGTTGTTTATCATTTTGCCCATCAGGGAGTACAGTTTAAAGGTAAGGTAGAACATTTATTTGAATAGTCCACCCTGCTCTTTATGCAGGGTCTGCATCAGCTCACGATACTTTGCCATTCCGAAAGATGGTGTTTTTCTATTATATCAGAAACTGTAGACCTCCTGCAGGCTGATGAAATACTTTTTATTAGTCTCAAGGGCCTAGCTGTTCAATAAATTAAGAGCAGGAAATCCAAGACATGTTATCTCTTCTCCCTAACACTAACTGAATTAATTGGCAAATTGTTCTCTGTTGCATAACAGGTGCAAAACCATCATATCCCGCGCCTTGCTCCTTCTGAGACAGCCATCTGAGGTGCCCTGTTGCTTGCTGTGCAGTGGGTCTCCTGTATTAGATTTCAGAATTGAAATCTTGCTTGCTGTCTGTGAGCATGGAGATCTCTACTGCCTACTGCAACACATTTGGCAATGGGCTGATGATGTGCGTGTAGACTGTGGCATATTCAGAAATCCTAGGAATAAAAAGTGCCAGAAAATGTAAAGTATTGCTCCTTATTGTTGTCATGTATCTAAACAGGCAGTAAGAGAAATATCTGTATTTCATTTTAAAATACTGCTTGTCAAAGGTCAGTCCCCAGCTCATCCCAAACCAACACAAGTTTTACTGTTACCTTGAATGAGATTGGGGTTAGGAATGTAAATCTTAATAAGTGCATCTGATAATCAGAAACCTGCATCTGCTCCCCAACTAGAAAACAGTGCCATGTCGAACTCCCCCATACAAATATAGTAATTAGCTGTTCGTTACTCGCATGCAGTAGCATTCTGAACATTAAGCCAGATGATGTAGCTTTCACATAACGAATTTGGGAGTTCCTTCTTGAGTCAGACAGGTACTGGTTACAGAGAATCAGGCTCACTCTCCTTTAAGCACTTATAAATGGAGCAGTCAGGAGGTTTGCATTGCATGGCAAGATACGGGGATAAGATTTTGAATCTTTCCTAAGCTGCAGTCCCTTTTTAAAAAAAAAATATAATTTGTTTGTATTTGCGGAAAGTTTGTAGGCAATTTTCTGCTTGCTACACACAACTCCTTTCTTTGGATTCAAGCAGAACTGAAGGTAGAAATCCGAGCTCAATTGTCAGATGCAAGCAGGGGAAGCGGTGGGTGGCCCTGCTCTTTGCTGTGCCTCTGCGGCGAGCGCTAGCCTCCCCCCGCTGCTCTGATTTCTCTCTCCCTCTGCATCCTGTGGTGCCTGCTAAGTAAGGCAGTTGCCACAATCAAAGCTAGAACCTCGGGACACAAAACCATCTGTGGGGAAAAAAAACCTCTTCTGTACTAGACAGGCTGATTGAGGATGGCAGTGCACACAGGATAGCAGCAGCAGCCCTGACCTCTGCACGGCTTAGCAAAACAATCAAAAATTGCATTGTTGCCTCAATTGTGTGTGAAAGCAATGATTAACTAGTGTGTTTTAGCAAAAAGGGAAAAAGGACACCATCTTGGCTTGTGCTGAGGACGTTCTCCACAGGAGATTGTGGCAGGCAACAAAAACAGGGTAGGAAAACATCCTAATCCTGAGGCCAAGTGGCTGCAGTGGGAACACCAAATTTCCATAGCTGTGAACCAAACCTGTGGGCTACCCAGTCCAGCATCAGGTCTCCAGCAGTGAGCAATTTCAGCTCCATCAAAGAAAGGTACAGGAAGCACTGTAACAGGCAAGGGTAGGATAAGCCAACCCCATATAAAATACCTCATCCTAATTCTTAATTTAGGACTGGCTTGACATCTGAAATGAGAATTCGTCTGGTCTTTCCCAATAGTGTGTTTGTGGGTTCACAATTGTGTAAGGACAGGTGAGGGAGGTGGAAATAGCATTCGTTATTATAAATTATTGTATATAGTATATATGGCTTAGATGAAGAGAACTTTATTATGGTTGCAAAGTCAAGAACATTCATTAGGACAGGCTGTGCTTAAGACTGCCCGGGAGTGAGGCCAGATCACATCTCGGGAAAAGCCGTTCTTCTCAGCGCCTAGCTTTGTAGCAGTGGGTGAAACAGCCCCACCTCTACTTCCAGCAACACATTTCCACCCCCATTCTCTTATCCCTTGAGACGCTGTGCTCTGGTGTGAAAGCTAGTTCAAAGTCCAGTTCACACAGGACTCTGTGAAGGAAAACCTGTCACCTATATGATGCTCATAATTTAGGGTGGACTGCAATTAAATTTCACTTTGCATGATCCGTTCCTCAGAGACAGTTCAGCATTACCAGCTGCAAAGGCTGCTGAGTTTCAGGAGCAAAGTTTATGCCACTGAACCTGTACCTTAGAGCACCTTCATGAAGACCATTTTCATCTCCAGGACTGAAAACTTCCTCATGGTTAGATCCATTATGGCTCCTCTGCAGTTTTGCTTAGCAATCCTTTTTAAAAAACAATTTTAAGAGGCAAACTAAAGATCTAATTCTGGCACCGAAGAGCAGCTAGACACAGTAACTGCTGGACCATTACACTAATTGCAACTTAAATGTTTTAAAGAACAGCCAGATAAGTTTACCTCAGCTTTGCAAAGGTATATTATTTAACAAACACACGCAGTACAGTCGTCTTTGCTAGCTAGATAACGTAAAGGAGAAAACGAGCATTTTTTAACTGTTGGCTTTGGGGTTTTGAATGTTGGCTTTTTGATTTAATCTAAATCTCGTTTATTGAAACCTTCAGAGCTTATTCAATAATTTTCTTTACTTCACTTTACATTGCCATGTTGTTGTGACTTACAGATCATATTGAACCATGTCAGATACCATCTGAGGCGTGTGTATGAGCAACAAAAACAATATTCCCTGGTGTAGAAATTATATATAAACTTATAAAATGCATTCTGTGACATTTATTTTAGTTTTTATAATGCCAACCATAACATAGCACAGATAAGACGTACTTGAGAACTGGGACTCTAGTCGGAAAAACATGTCGGTTTATTAAGTTTATCTTGCTTGCCTTATGAATGTTTTTGACAGAATACATTATCAGGTATCTTCTTAAATGTGGACCCTTGCTAACTATAGCAGCTTATATGAAATACCAAAGCCAGTCATTCTAGATAGCTTATATTAGTCGTAAGAATCTATAAAATCAGTGTGTCACCATTGGACAGATTGGAAACTGGCTACTTGTAGGTCTCAAAATCTAACGTGACATTAAAAACCACTCTAAACCAGGTATGTTTCTAATGGAAGTCTGTATCAACTGGTCCTGGTCCTAAACAATTTTTTCCTGACAATAGCTGGGAAGCAAAAATATTTTCTGTTAAAGTTTGCAGGTAATGGGAGAAATTGGAGGAGTTACAAATAATGAAGAGAGATGGTCATGGATGGAATAATTGGGACCCTTTAGCACACCAGCTGCAATAATCAATATGCAATTAATACTTCCAAGAACACAGAATTCTTGATGTTTTAACAGCCTTTCATTGTTTTAAATTCTTTGCCTTGATTTGAAGGTATTTTGAGATGGATAATATACTGGTGCCTTTTATACTTCACTTCAGTGTCTAAATTACCCTCAGTGTTTAAAAATCTGTGTTTTTATTTCAAAGAGTGCTTGTTACCTGGGAGAGTCCTAATGACAATTTGGCTCTAAGGAACCCATCACCACAGAAATGCTGGAAGTACTCTGCAGGAGTGGAGAAGAATTGCCTCTGTTCCTGCTAGCAGCGGAGATGACAAGGCTGTCCCATCATGCAGGAGAATGAAGTGTTGGAAATGCTACATATGGTTAACTGGTAGAGCACTGGGACACAAGTGTGGTAACAAAGACAGAGAAGAGGCTAAAAATCAGGATGGCACACAGCTTCCCTCCTTTTTCTTCTTCTTTTTTTTTTTTTTTAATCTGCAATTTTTCCAAAATAAGTAAGTTTTTTCAAATGTTTTTACAATCAGTCAGAAAGGAGAAGGAGGAGCAGTCGGGAAGAGAGCAAACTGCAGAGCAGGAAACCGGAGCTGAGCACGGCTGTGTGCCGCTCACATAACCAGGCATGGGCCCTTCAAAATGTAATCCTGTTTGTGTCACTGTTTGCTATACTCCCTAACTGGATTAAAAAGAAAAAGAAGACGACAAATCCAAATCCTCTGAGGGCTATCTTTGGAACGTCCTCAGAGATTAATGACGGGCTCACAAATAGGAAACTGTTTATAGGACTCATTTGTGGTGTGCCTCTGGATTAGGAGGCTGAGGAATTCATAATAGTACCGGCAGAATAATGGAGAAAAACTTCAAAACAAACTTTTCAGGTTATTCTCAGATTACGCTGGCATTCTTCATTTGGGGCTAGTGTGATACAAAGAACCTGTCTCTTTTTCATTGTTCCTGAAAGAAAAAGAGAATTTTCTAGCGTTTATTTAGTTTTTTGTTATTTTGCAACTGTTTGGGATTAATGAAGTGTGGATTTGTGAAGTGTGTGAAGTCTGGCAATGTGCTTGCTACCTCTGGCTCCAAGGGGAGGAAGATCTAGCCTGACAGCAAGCTCCTGGTATGTCTGAAACTGTAAAATAGGAAAAAAATGAGCAGAACAAAGAACGCTTGAGACATTCTGTGTATCCATTGGAAGTATTCTGTATATTATGTGATATTCCAAACTTGAAATTGTCCAAGAATAGTAATTTGAGTACTTCCAGCCTCAAATTCGCAAACCTCACAAGTCATATCCCTTCAAAATCATGATATTGGCTTTAAAAATTATGGTATTAAAAAAGAAGGCCTAGCAAAATAAAACTCATGAAATTTCTTAGGTTATCACTCTTTTCCATCTTGTTCCTGAATATTTAGATTAAATTTTACAGTTCCTTACATATTATGAGGATTAGAAGCTTAATTTTTCCAAATGGTAACCTCAACATCCAGTTAATCCACAGATTAAGGAGCTGGTGCCCTGTGACTCTTGCCAAGGCTACTGGAACTGATTCAGTCTTGAGAGAAGTTGGTCTTATGTAAACCATAATGTCTTTAGGGCCTGAAATTTAACTTTGAAGAATTGTGATGGATGTTTGTGGGAACTGTGAACATGGAGAATCTTCTGTCACTAGCCAAGGCTGATTGAAAAAATCATGTCAGGTAGAAGAAAAGTGAGCAAGTGATTTGGAGACCTACTGGTCAGGCAGATCCCAGGTGCCACTTTCTGCACAGAAATGTATGTGCTCTGGCTACTGAACAAAACTGATTCCCCCTCCTTTTCACTTACACAAAATGCCATCTATCATTCCTGGCTGACACTTCCATTTGTGCACTGTGATCCCTTCAGAGGCAGAAGAAAAGACACACTTGCTCAGCACTGTGCCTTCTTTTATCACCTGATATGACAAGACCTCTATTTGCCCCATTAATAAACATGGTTAAATGGCAGCACATGGAATGCAATGAACTCAGAGACTGGATGCTATACAGGTATGTATTACGTAGGAGCCTCTACACTGAATAGCTTCTGGGTTTTAGGTCTCATTTTAATTCAGGGTGGAAAAAAAGTATAAATAATCTTACAGAAAGATTCTGCTGGTTTTTTTTTTTTTTTAGTTAAAGGTCTTTTCCACTCTCCTGTAAGTACACACCAGAACAGCACAGATGATAACTAGAAGTATATACCAAACAGCGATTTAACTGCTTGAATTATCAATACATTGATGCTGCTTATACTTCATTAGTTCACAGTCCTATTTATATAACAAAGTACATTTGTGTTTAGTAATGTTAATGGTGATATTTGTTTAATAGGTATTTTTCTTAATGCCAGAGTGCTGATTACCTAAACCTTCAGGGGTTATGGAGAAATACAGCTGTAAAGAAATACACAGTTTATATATTATGTATTTTTGTTCACTTGGATTGTGCGTAACTTAGGTGCTGCTACTCCAGGATATAAATGAGACCCTCTGTACAACTGATTCAAAAATATTTTTCAAAAAAATATGAAGTGCCAAACCTGAAATCTCTAAGCAGTTAGTAGGGGAACTGCTGTATTAACAACATGACCCACATGACCAATATTACCACATGACTGGTGTTTATTGCTTAGTTTAGTTTTTTAATCCCACAATTTTCAAGCCAGCTTCATGACTCTGAGGGATCTGTCGTGCACACTTGGAAATGGCAGTACTACAACCCCAAATCTTTACCTGCACGTTTTCAAGATTAGCACTTCACGTTACACCCAGGTATATAGAAAGCGGCAATCCTCAGATATCCTGTCACCTTCTTACTAGCTCACATCACTGTATGTAAGCAAAATCCTTTAAGGTTATTTTGGTGATCAGTGCGTTCCAAGGAAGGGATAACTGTACTCTCTAAGTAACTGCTGACAGTAGAAGCCATTTTGTAGCATAAATCTTCTCTGCAGTTATCATTTGGCCCCTGACCTTCTCTCCTGTGATTTTTTAGAACAACTGTGGAGGTTTTATATTCCAAAGTTCCTGATACCTCTTTTCCTGATATTTTATTTTTAAAAAAAGGCATTTTTTAAAAATTGAGTTTGAGACATGAGTTCGAATTGGGTCTGACTTAGAACTTTCTTAGATGGAAAACAATACCTGCAAAACCCTAAAACTTTGCTACCTCAAAGCCTGTGAAGTAGAAGTAGCTGTGAAATTTCAACACAATGCCTTGCATATGTTTGCTTGTATTTTTTTATTTCCCTACTGGATGTGAATCAATAAGTGTGAGTTAGGCTATCACCATTCAAAGGCAATACTTCTGTGCTAGATGTGCAGCTCCTGGGTCTAATGACATGGGCTGATACAATGAAATTTTAGTGAAGAACTGTCAGTTCTAAATCACTAAATCACTTCTACTTTCCAGCAATTCCTGCTTTTTGATTACTATAACCCTCACCTGTGCTTATGGGTTTGTTGAGACTGTGGAGATAGTTTTGGAGTGGGAATTTTGAAAATTCTTTTGATTGCAGTTTTAATGGATTCATTAATTACCACGGAGCTTTTTTCCTGTTTGACAAATGTTCTGTATTACACGTGCAGTTAAAAAAGCCTGAAAACCACATTCTGTAAATTTAAAGTAATACAAACATTTCTCCTTTAGGAACTGGGTTAGGTCACAGGACATGAAAGAGCTGTTAAATAGTCATAACTTTTCATCTGCACTGATCTGGGTTGGATGTGAAAGGTTTTGTATCCTATTAACAATCTCCTGAGCTAACCAGCCCTTTAAATGTGATTACAAGGATCACACATCTAAGACCTTCAAAAGGGGTTACGGAGCTCTTTTGATCAACTGAAGAAAATATCTGGCAAAGCTTGGGGTTGCTTCAGAGAAATCTATGCATTCAATAAATAACACATGCTTTTGGGCATGCTTGGTAATTCATTATGGTGGATGGTATTTATGATCAAAGGAGTAATAAGCTAGCCGTAGATAAACTATGTGGTGGTTTTCCTAGAGGATATTTACTCAGGTGTCACAGGAAGTATTGTTTCTCTGTAATAAACACCAAAAGGGGAGGAGTTCCTCATATTTGCTCCAGGCTGTGCTCAGTTAAGCAGCTAGAGAGGTCAAAAAGCAGTTCCCCAGACAGGTAAGTTCTTTAATTCTTACAGTGGTGGTCTCTCTTCTGCTAGTTAAATGTGCTTGTTTATTTTCTTAAGTTATCATTTATGTATCTGCTGATCTTTTTGTGCGTCACTTGTTATTTGCATATAATTAGCCATCAAAAGACGTCCTCATGGGTAGAATAGTATTAAAAGCTCAATTGTAAAGAAAAGACAGTAGATTAAAAGAGGGAACATGTGCCTTAGGTCCCACAAGCCCTCCATGCCTGAGCTCTGCCCAACAGCAGGAGGACCTCCTTTTGTAGGGGGGTCCACAGTGTCCAGAGCAGCAGGATCCTGACTTTATTTGGATGCAGTAAGGACTTTCACAATACAGGAACTAATTTATTAAATAAATTATAGTCTTAATTTGGTGCCTTAATCACAAGAGCATCTTTTTTTCTTTTTGTCATTAGAAGCTTCCAGGAACGTAAAAGTCTGTGTTTATCAGTTCTGAAGTAAAAGAGGTCCATTCTACTTATGTATGCTTCTGGTCCATTATATAACAATGAAGAATAAGACATTCTATAAGCAATTGTCTAGTGTGATTTAATGTTGAAGATGCTCTGAAAGTGTGTCTGTTCACACTGCTTTCACATTTCTCACATAGTGATTTAAAAATAGTTTTCAGACTTACACCCACAGTATTTCTAATGAAGTTAAAAACTATCTTGAAAGGCACGGAGAGAGTCTGAAACCAACCTAATCGCAATCTGTTAAAAAGATAGTGTAGTATAGATGCTGTCTCATGACATTAAGCACAACTTAACCTCATACCAGGTACAGCTGGAGATGATCACAATTTATCTTTTAATATATATCTAGATATTGTCAATACCTAACACTTGCCTTTAATTATTTCAATTATTTTTGGGGGAAGAGGGAGCATATACCCAAATTCACTCAGGAACTTTGGAATCCCCTCTGGAAGGCTTCCTAGAGAAAAGCAAAGCCATAAACGTTTGGGAAGAAGAGGGGCAAAAGCCAAGGCATGTTGAGATGGAGAAAGAAGAACATGAAGGAGTGAAATAAAGGGAAAGGAGAAGTGTGGCTAAGCTGCATGACACTGAATGTCACTTAATCGCCTCATGCCTAAGTTTTCCAGCACAATCCGTGTCTATTTGACACGTAGATTGTCATTCACTAAGGGCTGAAACTCCTTGTTTGTTTGAACAGTGCCTACCTTTATAGGCCTCAGAGGCTGGTTGTGACGTTTACTGGTTTAAACTAGGATCCTTTCTGCAGAAACAGGCTGTCATTCCTTACACATCATTCAGGATCATCTAAATGAAACAGATACTAGTTTTTGGGAGTTTCACAGACCAGTTCACCTAATTAATTAATTAATGCAGAAGACCAAAGTGTGCACAATACTTCACTCCAAATGGACTCAGTTAGCTGAGTAACATCATGGATTCTTGCCTTTGAGGTCCCTCTGACAGAAGAGGGAGTGCTCACAGGGAATTTCAGGCCTTCAGAGCTAAGGGACAGTGACTTTGGCACACAGATATTGAGAAGCAGACAAGGTGGGCAGCAGTGGTTTTGTTTTCAGACAGCACTGCTAGGAGTGGAAGGGGAGATATGAACCAATCACTGAAGTTATTCTCTTTTCTGGCTCCTAAGATTGTGTCTAAGCATTTCTCAGCTCCTTGCTCCAGGCCTCGGATGCACGCCAGCTCTGTCTGGGAGGAGAGGTGTGAGTGTGCACCATCCCCTTTTTGTACCTAGCTTTCCACTGAGAGGCTTTTAGCCCTTTTCATGGTGCACTCTGGTCAAGCTTCTGCATGATCAGCGGATTAGACTGTCATGCTTCTGCATGTGACCTGCCATCCAGCCAGACACACAGCCTAAAGGCAGTGGGTGCTAGGTACTCATAAGCACAACTAAAATCAATGAGAGCTTTGCTCGGGGAGAGGAAGCTTTCACAAATGCTGCTCATGTAGCAATTCAAGCCTAAAAGACATGGATCTTTTTACAACTGGGGCCCTATTCTGCTAGTGCTTCCAACCCCAATTAGTAAAATGGGATTATAAAACTAGGAAGCTCATTTTGTATTTTTATAGGGTCTCAACCAGGGGATGAGAAAAGGTTATAAAGGGACAGAGCAGCCAGCAATGAAAGGAGTTAATAAAGACTATATGGCACCTTAAACTTTCCCTCATAAATTCCTATGTGCATAATGCTGTGCACAGTCTAAAAAAGTTAACAAGTTTTATACAGTAAAGTAGTGCTTTGATTAAGGTAATTAATGAGGCCTCTTGTCCTTAAAAATATCTGGCTCATGGCTGTTTAGCTTTGGGGTTTAAGAATATAGGTTTCTATTGATGATTTTCCCCCAGTGAGGAATTTTATAAGGCTTCTTGTCCATGTGATTTCTTTGATGTCTGGGATGGGATAAGCAGCCTTTCGCATCACAGATATATTCACATGGAAAGGCCATCCATGAACTACCTGGTCTCCACTCTGCTTTTGTGAAAGACATAGAACATAGATAGCTCTGAAACAACTCTCCTACTGTCAGACCTGCCTGAAAACAAAAACCGGGTTCAAATGTTACTAGAAAAATGGAAGGAGACAAACTCAACATGACAGCAGAAGTCTCCGATGGAGGCACAACCTTCCCTGGTGCTGATTAAGTTTGGCTGCTTCTTTGCAGTGGATGTGGCAGAGGTCCTCCAAAGAAAACCTGGGAAGCGTAATTACAGACTGGCTCATAAATCACATAGGAGCTCTACTGATAAAATTCATCCATTTCCCAACTCTTGAGTACTTTGTCTTACAACTTCACCCTGCTACCATGTATTACACTTATGTTGTGCTGCCGCTGTGTAGTGACCTCTCTGCAACGGGTAATAACGTGAGCTCTGTGCATGCACCAGATCTCAATTATTTTTAGCGGACCAGGTAAGTCCATTAGGTTTACGCAGGGCTGCGTGGCCAGTGGCAGCCCCAGGGCCACGATTCGCAGCTCTCCCGTACTAAGTCCACAGCCTCCCTGGATGCCCCGTGGCCGACAGACAGGTGCAGCGTAATCCCCCGTCGGGTGGATCAGGCCCCGGAGGCTGTGACCCCGCTCTGGACCCGGTCGGCCCGCGATCCCAGGTCGGTTTGGCCCACCCGGGCCGGGGCGGCTCGGCTGCACGCTCAGCAGCCGCCCATCTCCCCGCCGGGCGGGG
>NW_008825410.1:10007107-10013215 GCF_000699105.1 Pygoscelis adeliae
TGCGAGCGGGGCTGCTCGGGGCCGGGGAGATCTCGGCCCCGGGGGGCGTGTGGAGGGCGCGGGCTGGCACTGTCCCTGTCCCCTGGGCTCTCTCGTTCAGGCCCCTGGGTGAATCCTGCTTGTTTCTACTTTGTTGTTGTTGTTGTTCCCGTGAGTGAGTTTCTGGGTAAGGAATGTGTGTGGAGTGTTCAGGAGAGATGTCCGGACGCCTTCGTGGGTGGTGAAACCACTTGTGGTGAAACCGGTCAGGGCGCTGAGGCTGGCCGCAGGCGCTCGCAGAGCAGGGCAAGCGCTGCCCGCCCGAGTGACATGCAGGCCTGTAGCATGACCGTGGGACTCGGCAAGAAATGCGTGAATTTCTTCATAGAAAGAATACCCTGTAACTTCTTGCCTGCTAGTGTTAAGCGCTAGCAAATTTGCTTGTTGTCTGTAATGCCTTCCTTATCTTGCTATCAAATGACTGTATCACCTTAAATTCAAGCCCTGCCAAAGCTCATTGATACAGCTGCTAAATTAATGTTGGGTTGCCACTTCGCTGCTGTTAGAAGTTATGAGGAATAGGGAGTGAGATCACACCATATTGAGTATATGGCCTTATAAAGTTTTACTGTGTTAAAATAGGAAAATTAAGTGATGCTTTAGCTTTGAAAGCTAAGCTCTTTGCTAATATATTGATCTAATGTGTAGTCATTGAAAAATTATTCTCATCACTTGCAATGCTTGTCTTCTGAGAGCCACAAAATGAGCTGGATATGATTCAGTTCATGGATTGCTAATGTCAGTTCATTACTTCTGGCAGCACAAAGTCCAAATACAATTTGATAATGACACCATTCCCCCTTCTGTTATTAATCTTGTTTTCATGATTGTAATGCTCCTGCATAAATATTTTCTGTTGGATAAAAATTGCCATAAAAATCTTTAGCTCTCATTTGTTTTCAAAATATCAGAGCTTTTGAATTGACTACAATAATTAAATGTAGCATTTTGTTTCCATGTTCTTTTCATACCCTCTTCCTAGAACTAAAGTTTGGCTTCAAAAAACTGGGATCCTGTACTGATGTCATGTTTGAGCTCTAAAGGGTTGTCATCCAGTGGGCATCCCCTATGCATGAGATTAAATTGCTTACAACCCTTGCTGATTCTGTAAGCTGTTGCTTAAAAAAAACTTCCTCCAATGGAGTTTCCTGAGAACTGTAAACCTCAGCATGCAGCAGGACTTTTACTGTTGCGGCGCATGGGCGGGAATGGAAGAAAACCAAGGCGGAACCTAACACTGATGTAGATCTCTTCCAGCAGTGCCCTCTGAGAACGTTCAGAGAGTGAAGAGCTGGAGTCTCCCATGAGCGGGGCTGGTCAGTTCAGTCTGCGGCAAGTCGAAATGTCAAGATCAGCTGAATAATAATAAGCAGATGAAATGTCAGTGTGGACACCCAATATGCATTTATCAATAGAAGGAGATCAGGTACTGATACCACACAGTACTGTTTCTCTACTGCGTGTAGAAGTTTTACAAAGGTCAAGAAGACCAGAGGCATTAAGTTTCTCTGAAAGCTGTCTTGCTTTGTTGGGAAAGTTGTCACTGCATAACAGTCAGCAAAGAGGAAAAGTGTTTTTAGAAACACAAGAAGCAGTTACCAAGCGCTTCAGAGAGTGAATACTAAAAAATGCCCTCAAAATGGATCAATTTTTTTTTCCTTGAGCAGCCCTAAAATTAATGTGGGGCATAATTAATTTTGCCCAGGAAATACATTGGCTGAGATTAAGCTAAATTTATCACCAGTCTTTGCCTCCAAATGCTTTAAAGTAACTATTTATTTCTGCGTTTACATTAATTTAGGGTTAGGTTGTTGGGTTCAAAGTTTGCTTGGCAATGTCATTGCATGGTTCTTGCCTTTTCTGTGCATCATCAGACAATGTCTAAGTTGCCTGCCAACTTTCAGGTGATGAGATGTGGCAGGCTTGCAGTTTCCCTGACTGTAGCATGGAGCTGATACTCATTTTGTCAGTTGTCAAGCTATAACTCTTTGTTTCCAGCAGTTAAGTAGGATAGGGTTTATTTCACCGAACACGTATACATCTGAAGCTGTATAACTGGGTTTCTGTTGTAGTCAATGGAAACTTAGACAGAATAGAGTCTGGAGAGCAAGTCTTCTTATGCTGAGGTAGATGCTAACTAGGTCAGGTAAATCAATTTTTGGTTGCTTTGACTGACTAAAATGGGATTACAGTATCTAGCTTAGGTTCCAATAGGTATATTGTACACATATCAAGTTAGGTGAATCCCAGCTCTTGTGTCTTTCTTACTAGTGTAAGCACACAACAGTGAAAGAAGTGAACTGACTCTTAGAGAGGGTTGTTGATTTTTATTCTTTAGCTGGGGCTAAAGAGGTGGGTTTTTTTCCTCTGGAAAGTTTCTTGCAAATGGGAAAGACAATTATTCAGTTCTGGGAAAACACTGGGGGATGTATAGAGTGGAAAGTAGTAAGCAAACTGATGTACAATCAAAGAGGATAATTCAGATAGACACATGGATAGTACAAAAATTATGTAATCGTGCAAAATTATTTTTTGTTGATTTAGAGTAAAATTATAATGTAAGTGCACTCAGATTTTTACAAATGAAGTAAAAAACAGTTGTGTTCTAAACACTTGCTTTTAACTAATTACCAAACTAAATAATCTGCTCACACTGAGCTTAGATTTGACTATAGTTCCCATTCAGATATAGGTTGTAACATCATCAAAATCAGAGGCCAAATATCCTCCAGAATTAAGTGGGGGTGGCATTGGAATTTCCAGAGCGAAACTTATTCTTTGAATGATGGATAAGATAGTATGCTGCATAAATGGCTCATTACAGCTACATATATAGTAGCTCAGGATCTGAACTGCAATCCATGTTCATGGTTGGACAATCAAGTTATTTGGACTTTTATCCAGAAAGTGCTAGGTGTTAGTATGATGAATGGGATATTGTAGCCTCATGCTCTTGGCTTGTCTTAAGAATTCCATGCAGCAACCTTTAACTTTCTTGTTAAGTACTTGTCAGTGTGGCATAAACTCATGAAATAAGAGGAAATGTGTTGTGGGATTTTATTGTGCTGTTGTGTTAAGTATTTCAAGGCCCCACTGTGCCTTGTGATCAGTACCAGACCAAAGAGCTTATAAACTAGATATTGGATAAAGGCATCATGTGGTGAAAAAGTGAGGTGAGAAAGGCTTTTTCTTCGATATAAGAAGCTTCAGCGGTCTCTACATGAACATTGCCTGCAATCTCTTTTTCATTCTTTCCTTTTTTTTTTTAGGGTGATTATTTTTCTGGCATCCATTAGGCAAGAGGTTTAAGTTTCAGAATCTGAAGCAGTGCAAGTGTCACCTCCACAGAGGTAACAGACCCAGTAGGCAATGTAAGCTAGTGTTGCTGGCTCCTGACATCCACCTCCTGTGACACGTGAAGATGTTTGGCAAATTACAGGGTAGGATATGTGCAGGAGCTTTCTGGTTAAACGCAAGTAGTGTTTGCAATGGGAAGGGGGGAGTGATGTGGACAAATAAAAGAGATCAAAGAAGACCTCAGTAGGTGTGTTTTGAACTGAATCAATGAGGTCCTGGTTCTGATTTTCAAGGCCAGAAGATTGTGGTAGCCAGGATACAAGATGCTGATGGGAACCTAAAGGCTGGATCCATTTTAGTCATATATGAATAGGTATGTGCTTTGCTAATCATGTAGGCTCCCTTTATGGAGAAGGATGAATGACATGAGGCAAGGTGCCTCTCTTGTTTTATCAGCTCCTTATGGAGGATATGGATATGCTTTCATCCAAGTGAGATGGAGGTCCATTCAGAAACCATTGTGGCGGGGAAGGTTTAGAAAGGAGTTGCAAACTTCGGTGGTATGAAACAGTAGTAAAAATATTGGATTAACATGTAATATTCTATGTGAAATTCAGGCTCCATTGTGCTTGCAACCCAGCCTGCAGAAGCAAAACCTATTGCTTATTCCCACTTGATTCTATTGTCTGTAACACTCCGTGGCCTTGACCATAAAGCTCTTGACAGTGCAATTGGTATGTATCTTAAGTTTTGGGTGTCATAAATGTGCTTCATTGAATTGTCTTTGCAGCAATCAGATAGTCCACAGGAGATACACTATGTTCTTCATGAGGCTGCCCCTTCCTTTCCCTTCCCCTTCCCTCTCCAAACTAGCTAGATTCTGAAAATGATGGAGAATGCGGTGATCTGCCAGCGTCGATGCTGAGCAGGGCATCTCCTGGTACCTCTAGCATGTGACCTGAGGTCTGCTGCATATAAGATGTGTATGTTTGATGTGACCTAGGAAGCAAAAAATCACATAGGGCTGGCTCATAAGAATTCTCACCCAATTTATTCTTGTAACTGTGACAGCCAGATCACTGACACCAGATCCTCCTCTAAGAGGAAAAAAAAACAACCCACAAACCAAAAAACCCAACCACAGTGGCTTGTTGTCTTGGAACTCCAAAACTATTTTTTCCTGCCCCGAATACCCTGAATTTAATCACTGTAAGTGTCACGGTCCGTTTGAATCTCTCAAATTTATAGGACAACGTACTCTGCGATATAAACTTTATTTCATGAGCTCATTAAGAAATACAACAAACAAACACGACAAACAGGGGCTCAATCCCCTTTTGCCCTGATTAGTCTATCAGGTGAATTCACTTATTCACCGTTCAAGTCATAAGTTTCATAACTTATAACCCATAACTCTTAATTTGGGCACCTATGAGCAAAAAAAAAAAAAGTTACCTAGCCGAGGGTGAGAGTGCTCATCCTTCCTCCTCTGTCACTGTGCCGGTGTCCCCTGTATCACACCGGGAAGCAGGAAAGCCTCAGCAGTCCAGCTGCTGTTGGATCCGCTTCAAAAGCTTTTTGGGTAAGCTGATGATACCTTACAGCTTGGAGGTTTGGCCTACATAATTTCCATAAGTTAGCAGATTCTGAGGAAACTGCCAGGCAAAAGATACCGGCTGCAGGAGACAGCGATTTGCAGGCGATAATGGTGCATAATGGCCCTTTAGGTCTTTCTGGCCACCTGTCCTGCATACGTGGTGCTCTCACTTTGACCTAATGGTGCTGTTCCCAGCATACATCAGGCCTTAGCAGGAGCCAGGTTAGCCAAAATCTGAGCTGAAGTTGAGTGAACTGTCACGCTGAGCACACCAGAAATATTTTAAAGGGTTTCTGTAGAGGTTCAAGGGTACATTCCTAGCTCAGAAGTTTGGATCAAGTTGTAAGTTGTGTTTTTTAAAGTAAATTTTTAATGGTGAGGGGTATGATAAATTACCCAGTTGTTCGGGCATCCGGACGTATTCCAGAGACAGTCCAATTTATTGCTGAAATATGAGGTTAAATCACTATCAGCTTTCTCAACTTCACTGAGATGTAATGAAACATTATTCATCACCCAGAACAGAACACTTGAAATCATTCCATTTAATATATTTATAATAATAGAAGTGGAAGCTAAACAATTTGTCTGCAGGGGCTTGTTCTTAAACATGGTGGAAGTGAGGAAATACGATGTTCAATATAATGTATTCAAGTTATGATTTTGAAGCTGTAAATCAAAAGACAAAGGATTAGGGTGAACAATTCTTTCTGGAATAGCACTCAAATTATTGAACTAAGTATGACAGCTATTGAATGCATTATTGTTGCGTATATAGTGACTTTTCTTAAGACAATGTGCAACTGGTGTGATTCGCAGAGGAAAATGCAAGCATATGACAGTGTCTCTAGCACTCTTCTCTGGTAGCCAAATAGCACCTGCAGGATCATGTTTCCTCAGCCCTTTAACAGTTCTCCTTGTACCAGTCTCCGCAATTGATACTGGGAGTCAATGAATTTCATTCTGTTAATGTACAGGAAGTTAATGAAGCCTAGGAAGCTGTCTGAAGCTGCAGGTTTTGATGTACATGGTTTTTCTTAGAATGTTCTACTTGCTGTAAAACCTCTGTGCAGAGGCGTGGACCTTTGCTTAAGAGTATATTTGGAGATTCAAGGTATCAGAGTTCCCTACTTGGCCCTGGCACGGGCTAAATATGTGAAGCTGGTCTTTGCATT
>NW_008825410.1:10013253-10019350 GCF_000699105.1 Pygoscelis adeliae
GGAGGAAATGGGTCTTTCTTTCTTCCACTTCTGCATATCTCCTACTGTAAGCTGCCTGGGTCAGAGGCTCTTACTGTGTATTCTTGTAACGTGGGACATAGCAGGCCCTAGATTTTGATGGAAAACTACATATTCTGTAGAAAATAACTCGTATGTAGACAGGCTCCAGTATGATTTGGACATCTCAGTTGTTATGAAGGCGCCCATTGATAGCTCTCTGCTTTTTATTTCTCCCAAAAAGTCACTAGTTATGGATTGAGTATCCAGTAAAACTTTAAATAAATAGTTAACCTCAATTCTAAAAACTAAAGCTCAGATAGAGAAATTTTGAAATTCCATCATTGTTGAATCCCGCAAAGCAGGGGTTTGGGATTATGAATCCTAATCCCTTTATCATCCCCAATTTGGTTATTATTTTGTGTAGTCCCAATTATGAGCTAATTACAAAGCATTTATATGTACATATAAAATGATTTTAAAAAAAACCCAGAACGATTGTATTTGAGTGCTATTTTAAAGGCAAAAGAAAAAGCAAGTTCCAAAAAAAAAAGTTGTATCTCATTTGTGTTCATTTTCTGGGGAAGACATGGCTTTGCCTGGACGTGGTGAAGCTCCCAAGGCATGGATATATACTAGGCATGAGGTGGAAAGGTAATGCCTTAGGAAGAGACTGCAGTCAATGTCCAAGTTGTGTCTATATGAATTCCAGGGGGAGCGCTGGACGGAAGGAAAAAGCAAATTTTGAATCTGGAATGGAAATTTGAGGATTTATGTATTACAGCTACATGTATCTGGATCTTGATCCTCTATCTTTACTTTGACCTTATCTTGGATTTGTGTTAAGGCAGATTTCATTGCAGCAGATAAAATTGGGTCATTTTGTTCCCACAGCCCTTGAAATCAAGGTGCTGGGCCAGTACTGGTTGCAGTCCTTGGTATGCAACAGACTGCTGCAGGTTTCCTGGTGTTGAGAGGGTATTTTACTACTTTGCTGCATAAACGGGTATAGAAGTTGGTAATAGTCATGTATTTATTAAAAAAAAGGGGCAGGGGGAGGAGAGAGAGAAGAAAACCCTGTCTTCTCACTCATCAGTGAGCTAATCAACCAAGAGCAGAATGATGGGAAGAATCCTGAGCCCTGTGTTCCCCAGGTGAGCTTGTATTATCTAGTAGAAAATTAGCCTGAACACGTGTGACGTGTGTCCTGGTTTCGGCAGGGATAGAGTTAATTTCCTTCCTAGTAGCTGGTACAGTGCTGTGTTTTGGATTTAGGATGGGAACAAAATTGATAAGGCACCGATGTTTTAGTTGTTGCTAGGTAATGCTTACACTGGCCAAGGACTTTCTAGTTTCCCATGCTCTACCGACTGAGAAGGCTGGAGGTGCACAAGAAGCTGGGAGGGGGCACAGCCAAACTGGCCACAGGGACATTCCATACCGTGTGACGTCATGCTCAGTACATAAACTGGGGAAAGCTGGCCGGGGGGGGGGCCGCTGCTCGGGGACTGGCTGGGCATCAGTCGGCGGGTGGTGAGCAATTGTACTGTGCATCACTTGCTTTGTGTATTATTATTATCATCATCATATTATTATTATCATTTTATTTCAATTATTAAACTGTTTTTATCTCAACCCACGAGTTTTTCTCACTTGTGCTTTTCCAATTCTCTCCCCCATCCCACCGGGGGGTGGGGGAGTGAGCGAGCGGCTGCATGGTGCTTAGTTGCCGACTGAGGTTAAACCACGACACGTGCCAGTATGCATATCAGATAATTGAAAGAGCTGGTACAACGTGTGTTTGCATAGCAGTCCATTTCAATTGCTTCTAGGTGGTATACATGCTGCATGTATAGTGGATATATATGCTGCATGTGTAGTGGGAAATACATGGTTATATGAATAAGCAGATGAATAAAGAAAGTATGGCTAGTATGCTGGAAGCCATGGATGAAACTGAAATCGAAGCCATTCTCTTCATTATCAAAAAAAGTAGTATGGTATCACGGTGCAATTTCTGTCACTGGAGTAATATCATATAAAATGCTTTATGTGTGTAGATTTGTGCTGTTGACATAAAAAAAATCCAAGAATAATTTGTAGTCTGTTTATAAAGTATTATATAAAAATTTGAAAAATGAGTGTATGAAAATTACTCTCCAAACCTGGCTTGTTTACTGCATATTGTGCTCAGGAAGGACTTAAGCACTCAGTAACTGGCTCACTTATTTATTGCTTGCTTACTTAGTAAGGGCTTGAGTCTGTCCTCTTCCCTGCCCCTTCTCTTTTTCAGTCTTGGCTCTACAATTAAGAATATGAGAATGTAATTTTTAACACATTTCTACTGAGTTTTTGGCTGTTCTTAACAATGGGTAAAGGTGGGGTTTCTGTTTTGTTGTTGTTTGTCTGGGGGGGTGGTGTGTGCTTTATTTTTACCGCTGTAGCTGCTGGATAGTTAGTCACTATGAAGGCATGTATAAGTGAATTGTATCCATCATTGACTAGGGCATAGGTGTAACCTGGTCAGTAATGGATACAATTCCATCATTGTAAAAGGTGTTTTCTTTACAGTAGGTAAAACAGTTGTTAACGAACGTACATCAGTAAACACGTTTCCCATGACTGTGAATGCTTGGCTGTCCGAAGACCATAATATTGTGAAAAGATCTGCCACTTTGATCTGCTTGGCCTTATGAGATCTATATAAAAATTCAAATGGTAAGAGCAGGATTATAAAACTGATCATTTGCTGTAAAAGTTTGAATGAACCTAATGCTACTATGTAACATGTTTTGTTTTGTGGGTTTTTTTTCACCTTCTTGCCTGATTCTTAGTAATGGAGCCAAATTCTTTTGGATTTTATGAACTGGACTCTCATTCCCCTGCCCCTCAAAAAATCCCAGAGTAACGTTATAGTTTCATTGAAGTGCATGGGAAAGCTTCTACTGACTTCACTCAAGTCTGAAATGAGTTCAAATTATTATTTGAATTCCCCTTCATTTGATATTGTGTTGACTGCACGTACCTGTATTAAGTGCAGCATTTCTTGTTCATTATGCTTTGAGTGCATGCACTCTACATGCAAAAACATTTCTAGTGTTTGAGACTGGAGTGTGTATTTCTCTTCGCATTTGTAGGAAACCAACTGCTATTAACCATTTGTTGAGTGAACACTGAAATCTCTTTTTCCTAGGAGCCATCATTTGAGATGCTTCCGTTGACTGGGAAAACAATAATATTTGATAGCTTTCCTGATCCTTCAGATACCTGGGAAATAATTGAGACTATTGGCAAAGGAACATATGGAAAAGTTTTCAAAGTGTTAAATAAGAAAAATGGCAGCAAAGCAGCAGTCAAAATTTTGGATCCTGTTCATGTAAGCTACTTAAATTACTTGGTTTGTGCTTATTTAGTTGTAGGTGAATTTATGTAGTCTTTTTTTCTTTTAATCTTGGTAGATCATTTGCATTAGAAGTGATAGTGAAATAAACTGCTTCAACCTGCTAAGTATCAGGCTAGCTATCAATGCATTTTTCGTATCATAAGTGATCTTGGAAGTGGTTGCATATGGTAGGAGTCAGCAGTATACCTAAACTTTGTTACCTTTACTTTTGGTTCCCCCTTGTTTATCTCTTACTTTCAGAAGCAGAGCTGATTATTTTCCTTTTCAGTACCAGAAGTCCTAGCTTCTTCTATTTTTACTGTTGTTCCCTTTCCTTTTTTTTTTTAATACTAGCCAGTAAGAAAGTTACGTACTTTTAAGTGCTTTAGATGTACCTTCAAGCATCTATTTTGAGTACATGCTTTTAGCTGAGTTACATGCTATAAGCGATACTTTAAAAATAAAACAGCATAGTTTATTTTTATTGTTATTGTTCGTTCTGCATTTTCAGAATGTGCCAAAATATGTAGATATCACATAGGGATCCATCTTTTCAAATGGAAAATACAAAGGCAATAGCTCCTACACACAAAGCACCAGGTGACTGGGAGGTGGAATTATATGTTGTAGAGTATGTTTTTGTTCTCAATAACTGACAGTTGTTGGGTGGTAGAATAATGCTCAAAGAGTAAGGAAGAGCATTAGTCTGGTTTGTCAAGGCATACCCCATTAACTTCAGTGGTGCTGCATGTGGCTTGGGGTTTTTCTCGATAACAGTAGCCCGCAAAACATGGACAAGGAGCTGTTCCTGCTTCAAGTGGCCCCTTTGAGCTCATCTTTTGCACTCCCAGTATAGGGTTGTGAGGCATGTGCCTCCATTGCATGACCTCTGGGCAGAAGGGAAGAGCACGTCATGCCGTGTGAAACGCTGCAGGTCTGGAGCTGCACAACCACACAGGGTTCTGTCTATCCCTGCGTATCACATGCATGTCAAATTATGATCCATGGCCCATAAGTCCATGAAACGTGTTTGTGAAAACATAGTGTCTTGCATTATCTTTGCTGTGTTTCTTGTTGATCTGCTTTTTGTTTCAGCATGCTTTCAAAGCAACAAAAGGAGGCTCATCTCAATTCAATATCACGTACCTCTCCCAAAGTAAATATGATTTGCAGCCAAGCGATAAGGATCTTGATGAATTCAAATGCATTGGAAACTCTATTTTGGAGTCTGTTGCTTTCTGTAAACAAGGTTCTTGTGCTTACAGTGAATAGGCAGGACTTTCTTGCAGCTGGTGTTCGTCTAAATGCCCGTATGGCAGGAAATGCTTCTGCTTTCATCTATTTTCACAAGTGTCGGGAATGATTCTTAAGCGGCAACTGGCTATGGCAGGGATTACTGAAGGCATTGGGGAAACTTTCAATGTTGTGTACACTTTGGAGGTTGTAGGAAAAGGATAAAGGATGATGACAGGAAGAAAGAAGAGGTAGTAAAGCTGATGCCAGAGGAAAGAGAAATAGATTAAGTAGGAGATAAGGGAGTACAATGTAAAGAAGACAAAAGAAATACAATGGATAAAGATGCAACATAAGAAACTGAAGAAGGGAAGAGTTATAACTGATGAAAACAGATTCCTTATTTTAATGAAAAAATTGAAGTCAGTATTGCATTCAACATCACAGTCCAAGACTTGAACCTTTTAACTGAATATATTCTCCTTTTTATTCTAAGAATACTATTCTTCTTTTCTGCCCTCCTATTTACAGGATGTCTGGAGTAGCTGCTGTACCTCCATGTTACTGTTAAAATGGCAATCCTATATTAGAAATAGGGTGAAAGCAATAAACAGTTCTTTCTGTTTAAACTGGAAGTATTATTAATGGCTGCAGAGGGAGCCATTGCAATGAAGAAAGATAACTACTTTCTGTATTTTCTTCGTTAAATTTTACAGTTTTTTTCTTTGAAGATCGTTTCAGCATTGTGCCACTTGAGAACCAGACTGAAAAAACAAGCAGAAGAAATGTGCTTTTATATCACTTGGTTTAACTGATATTTCCAAATTAAACTGGGAAACTACATTATCATGGGTGATGTGAGACTGAAATAAGCATTTCATATTTAATCCTTTAGAGCTCTCAGGTTCTTTGTGTTGAATAACAGCTCAGCTTTTTGAAACTGAAACTGGAAAGTGAAGGTGTTGAAGTGAGAATATATGAAGATGGAACTGAGAATGCTCTTAGTCTTGTCCTCAGGGCTATAAGTAAATACCATTGCACTTTAGGGCTCTTAGCCAAATTATCCTATGTCTAAGTTCACATGGAAATATTCCCTCTACCATTTCTGAAAGAGGTACTCTTATGCAGGTAAATATGTTCAATTCAACCAAATATTTCAAGTTCTCTTCCTTCATAAAATGCAGAGGAATATTTTTCTTTCTAGTATGCACAGAATGAATATTCTATTCATTTCATTCTCTCTCTTTTCATTTCTCTTTATAATAGTAAAAATCTCATAAAATCTAAGTACCCTTCAGGAGGTGGAAACCTCTATTAAATCATGGTAGGACAGTGGGCTAATTCTCTTCCAATTTCCCCAAGGCAGCCAGGGCTACTGTATGTTTTGTGTGTAGTTTTTTGGCTTTCGACTCTTTGTTTTTTTCGTGGGTGGTTTTGGTTTTTTTTTTTTTTGCTTTATGATCTGTCCTTTTGTTTTTGCCAGAT
>NW_008825410.1:10019388-10053802 GCF_000699105.1 Pygoscelis adeliae
TGCCACCTTCAGTGCCTTGGTTCTTTCTTCCTTCCTTCCTTGCATCTCCTTTTTTATTGGCTGTATTCTGTGTTGTGCTTATGGGAAAATTAACTTAAAGTGAGTTCCTCCTTTTTTTTGAAAGAGGAAAATTTCTGCTATTTTTATTGGTTACTCCAGTAAAAAAATCTCTAAAACCCTTCCTTGTGAGAAGACTTACTCTTGTAATCTCAATACAAAAGTTTAATGGCCCAATTCCTGAAGATACTGGTGACAGGCAAAGTTCTTTGAGACCAGTCTCAAGACAAAAGGCTAGTATGAGGAACTTGAGTTGGATTTAGCATTGGAGAGACCTGTATAAGAAACAAGTGATCAATGTCCTCTTACCACCAAGTGATCAATGTCCACCACCATCTGCCTTTGGTGGTGAACAAAATGAGAAGGAGTGTCATTCATTGGGAATACAAAGCATCCCTTTTCTCTGCCATGGTCACTTCTGTTTGGCAGTGATGAGACGGGTTTTCGGCACTGAGTAGGTGCTTTTCATTGATATGAAATCCATTCGTATGGATAGTGGAGTTCATAGGTAGCCTTCCTCTAGAATTGATTTTTCATTTCTATTTCTTTTTGGGTGGGTGAAAGTAGCAAATTGTATTAAAAATATTTTAAATTTGGAAACAAGTATGTTAACATTTTTTTTGAGATTTAAACAATGGGGGGAAATGACTGCAGCTATTCTGCCTTTACCTGTGGCCAGGATGTATTGAATATTTTCTCAGCATGACTGAAACACAGTCTGATAGTGTCCCTCAATGAGCAATTCCAGTGCATAGGTGGAAGGGGTTACCTGAGTCATCCAGTGCCCACCGTTGCTAGCATCCATGTTTGGTCTGAAAGGGCTTGCACAGCTCCTGGTGCATGTGTTGGCAAAACTTGTTCCATCTCTCACCTCCAAATGTATTTCCCTCGCTGTGTAAGAAACCTGAGGTCTGTAACGAAAGACTGACAAAAAGCCACAGCTCTTATAGCTCAGTAGGAGAAGCCAGAGAGATCATGGATGTCACCAATTTCTATGATAGTAAAAAATGAGAAAAATTCCCAGATGATTCTAGAAAGTGGGATGATAAATGAGTAAGATGTGGCTGCAGTCATACTTGTTTGTGCACAGAGGGGTGGAGAGGTAATTCCAGCTGCACCATCTCTAGCTGGGGATACCCTTGAGACTAGAGAAGTAACGTGACTTCCCGAGGCATCTGCATACCTACCCACTTGTGGATTGCACTGGCTTTGCCTTGAAATGCTCCTTCCCCATTCTCCTGAGGGCTGCTTTGTCATACCCGGTGTGTTCATTAGCTGAAATTGATAAAGACCAAGTAAAAAAACAGATGACTGTTTTGTATTGAGTAAACAGAACTAAGCTTTGTAGCCCTGCAGATGGTACATTCATGTTCTGTTTGGTTTTATTCTTTGCATTATTTCAAACTACATTTGAATAGCCAGAAAATGCTATGTGTTGGGTTTTTTAAATGGCTATCATTATTTATTTATTAACCACTATGTATTTCTCATTTGTGACACTAGGATATTGATGAAGAAATTGAAGCTGAATACAACATTTTGAAAGCTCTCTCTGATCATCCCAATGTAGTCAAATTCTACGGCATGTATTATAAGAAAGATGTGAAAAATGGAGACCAGCTTTGGCTAGTTCTTGAGGTAAATAATTCAGAAAAATAAGAGTTTTCTTCCATTTGGCATTCCTATGTTGAGTATAAACTCAATGAATGAGATGCAAGCCATTTGTTTGATGTTTTTCTTTAGAGCGGTTGCATGTGAAGTGACAAATGCTGTTGTTTAGTCTTTTCAGTGTTCTGAATTAATGGTCTACTCTGAGTTCAGCATTCTTATTTTGGTATTCTACTGGTAGTGCTGTGCCTTCAGAATTAGGATATAAATTCTACTAGGACTTCATAGGATTTGCTACCTAAAATCTTTCTTTGGTGAAAGGCTTGTCACGGGAATCTTCCCCCAGCAGCATTTCTTTAAATATGACTAAGATATGACATAACAGTTAAAGAAACCACTGTGATGATTTTTTTTTCTAAATTAAATGATAGAAATTAATTAATTGATTTGCTTTTTTTGTGCAAGTAAATGCACAAATAGATAAATAAGCCAATAAAAACAGGCTACTGCCCAAATACTGTTGAAAGCAGCAGGATTTCCTCAAATGGAGTCAGAGCAAGGTAAGGCCTGTAATTTGTGTGTTTCAGTCTTTAGTTTTGCCTAATCTAGGAGCAAAGAGCTTGATTGTTACTGTTTTCACAGATTCACTATAACCTATTCTGCAAAAACTTCCTCCTCTCCCCAGAGGAAAATGAAGACGAATGTCCCTCACAGGAATAGTGTGCCTTTCATAACAATCAAGGCTCCTGCTGATGTTTGATCAGTGTTTGATAAGGTTGAGATTGAAGAATTGGTTGTGTTTTATGATTTGTCAGCTAAGTGAATACAAATCTCCTGCCAAATATCTCAATGATACAATGGTATCTAATCCTGGAAACAAGCTCTAAAAAAATGCTTAAATTCTAAAAGCTTTTCTAAATTCTTCTGACTTGCATTGGGAAGATGTTTTTAAGAATAGTTTGCATCGGAAATCATAATAAATTATTAGGTTAGACTGACATCAAAAGATGTCAGCTCTTTGTGCAGTGAGCATCTTTGAAAAGCTATGTTCTGTTGTGTCTGCTGGGCATTTGAAACTCCATCTGTGAAACTTCTGGCCTGTAAAGGATGGATGCCAAACAGCCAGGATGGAACAGACTGTGAGGAAACAGTCAAGTGTTTATATTTTAACTTTTATATTTCACATGGATTTATTTTCTTACTGTGAAAAACACAAGCCTACATCTGGAGTATAAGTTTTATATTTACTCTTTGCATGCCAAGCTGTACATGTGCAAGTGCTAGTATGGAGTGTGTGGAATAGTCTTGGATGCTTTCTGTCACTGCACATATAGATCCGTGAATGCAATGGATTTCAGTTGGGGTGTGTACACATAGACATGCATAAGTAGAAAAATAAATTCCAATGGTGACTTTGATGAAGCTTTCCTTTTAATAGAAGTGTCTGTGAAAGAAAACTGTCGTGGAACAGATTGCTCTGTTGAAGTATCACCTTCCTTTCAGCTTGTATGCAGTTTTACAGGGCCATTGCAGTTTGTTTTTCACAGTAGCTATTTAGGTGTCCTATAGTTTATAAGAACGAAGATATATTCATCATCTCCATTCTGTTTTGTTGGGGTTTTTTTTAACAATATATTTGTGTCTAAATTCATAAAGGTGATGATTAGTCTTTAGTTTACAGAGACCTCTGTTTCCATTGCTTTGGGATTTGGGCTGGATTTTTTATTTATTTTATCATAAAAGAGCATTTTCACTTCAGAACTGTTGCTTCCCCTGAGGAGGGGAATCCAGTCTTGAAATTTAGATTTGCAGAGTTTGATACCAAGGAGAAGATCTTTCTCATCTCCCTCTCTCAAAAAAGCTATCAACTAATCCCTGCAAATTCTGTGTGATCCTCTGAAATGAAGACGGACCTTTTGCACCTAGCCTGTTGATATGTTCCCAAAGACTGGAAGGACAAACAGTGTAGACCACTGCAGTTTGCATAATGTGAAGCAGCTTCCATAGTATCTGAGTGCAAAATGATGTTAAGGAGGAAAAGCAGAGAATCAGATGCAGACTATTGTGCACTGTAGTATTCTGGATTCCTGCAAAGCTGCAGCTGCCAGGAAGAGCTTACAGGAGCAGTGGGGCATTGAAAGCAGAGCTTGTTTCTCTGCTCTGTGATGGGATATGTGGGCAGGAGGTTTTGGAGGGCAAGTTTCTCAAATTCCACTAAGAACGGGTGGTGATAGATGGCAAAACTCAGCATTTAGTAATGGGCTTAGAGCTACCTCTGTAGTTTACCAACGAAGTTACTCTGTGGAGTGTTTGAATCCATATATGGAGATGTTATTAAATCATTTTTTCCTAGAGGAAAAAAATCCTCAGCTCTTTAAGACGTGTCCCATGCAATGTATCAACAGCAAGCCAGTCTGGAAAGAAAGATTGTTGCCAGGTTTCTTTTCTCCTAATTCAGTCTTCAACATTGGTTATATGAACTGTACTGTTCAATTCTTACACCTTTTTTAGTATATATAGTGTGATGATTTTTGACGTATCCCATAGTTTTTGGTAGCTGTTTTGTGTTGCACTTGATCATGTTTGGGTTTGGGGGAAAAGAGGCTAATCAGGTTTGAACTAGGCTAAGGTGAGTGGCTGAGGTACAGTTTTGAGGCCAAAACTGATCAAGTAGCTAAAAAGACTATCCTACAATATTGTACAGGGTTCTTGAGGGGTTTTAGTCCTGAATACTTGAATTATCATAAAATTATCAGACCTCATAAGTTACCACCCACTCTGAATACTGGAAAAGACCTTGGATGGGTTTATGATGAGATTATTGCAGTCTTGGTGTGAAATATTCCGCCCCACCTTCCATCTCTGTTTTCTAAAATGAATCTATTCTTACGTGATTTGGTAGCTGTTGAACCTGTACTCTCAAATTCTTGGACAAGATAGTTGGACATTCCATTTTTAACTAAAATTGATGCTTTAATTTGCTGCTCACTCTAAGGCATATGTCAACAGTGAAGCACTGGATGTTCACAATCCTCTGACTAGAAATCATTAAACCAAATGACTATCAAGAAATATTCACCTACAACTGAACGGAATTTGGAGCTGACCTATTGGTGTGAGTCATCTGACAGTTTCTATGTCTATAGAAGCCAAAACCTGTTGCTTCAGAATGATAGAAGTGATCTGTTGCAGAATAAGCCTGGGTAAACGTGACATTTCTTCCGAATCTCTTCACTTAATAATTGCCTAATAGCACGTGCCTTCATAGAAAATCTTTTTTCCAATTTGAAGTGAAATTCCTCATTTTCTACTGAACATTTGGATTTCATTTTCTGTGTTGTATTTCTCTGTCTCTGTGCTAATGTGCAAATTACCTAACTGATCTTGTAAAGCATTTTGAAGTTGCAGTGCTGTGAGCTGGAAGTATGCTTCTGAGAGAGTAGGAACTATTGTTCATTAATTTTTTTTCTGTTAAAATAAACAAATACTTTTTTGATATAATAAAGTATCAAGAGATATGTAGTCAATTTCGTACTTTGATTTAACCTTTCAGTGTAGATTTAATCAGTTAAACAACATGCATAATGATTACTTGGAAAAATAAACAACCTTTTTGCATAACATACTTCTGCGTGTGACACTCTAGTACAGTATTTGTAGAAGTGTAAAATTACTGTGTTGTGTTCATCTTAACACATACGGACCTAAATCTGAGACTAGTATAGACCATGAATTTTAACAAATAATTAAAGACTAGAGGAAAACTAATAATATGAGAGCTTTGAGTGTCATTAGCATCTTTTGGTCATAAAGTAACCTAACTTTCTCAGTTCGGCATTTGTAAGGAAACCACCTACAGGAATGAATGTGAAACAGGAATACATCTGTATGGAATAACAGTACTCTCGACTGTCAGTTCAGAAATGCCCTTCTCTCTGTAGGCTGCACTCAGATAGGCTGAACATCTGCCCCTGTGTGGATGCTATTCGAATCACATTTACAATAAAGAATATTGCTGGAGGGAAGATTCTTGCCAGGTGTATTAAGCCTTGTCACGTGTCCAGAGATGCAGGCAGAAGAAATTGGCCTACTGAGTCTGTGTTGAAAAGAAACCACTTGAGTATTATACTTGGGATGAATCAGCTTAGCAGTTTCATGTCAGCAGACATCAGCATGATGACATAGCTAAGGCAGAGTGTGCCATAGCCCATTTCTTTCTGCTCTGGATGTTAGTTCAGAAGGGAATAGATCCGAGATAGTTGGAAATCAGCTGATGGAAGATGGAGCAGAGATGTGACTCATATCAGGCCCTACAGGTGAGCATGTAGGTCAAGGGCAGGTGGGGAGAAAAGTGGCACAGCCCTTGACTGAGATCTGGTGCAAAGAACAACCTAGTCAAGACTGAGTGAAGGCTGAAAATACCACAGCAAGGTAAATGGTAGGTCTTACACAGCTTTTACTTGCTACTGTAAGCCAGAGGCCAAGAATCATAATGCAACAAATTTCTATAGTTCATTTCCTACACAGATCAGGTAGAACTTTAAGAAGCATCTCAGTCCATTTTCAAAAGACACATAGTTATGCATGCCATATTTGAGATGGATTTGGGTTTGTGAGTCACATAAGTAAACTAGTATATTTTATCATTCTCAATATATTTTTATGCTTAGGAAATAGAGGGAACATCCATTATTTTTATAGTTTAAAAAAAGATTTTGTTTTCATGAGTTAAAACTTAGCTTGGTAGGGAAAAAAGTTTGGATGGAGCGACTTCCCACCTAAAAATACAGTTTTGTAATATCAAAGCATTTGGTAGAAACCTCTCCATTTTTGGAGAGGTGTATGTCCATTTCTGGAGAAGTGGAGGGAATCACCAGGAAGTTATAGAAATAAATCCCTTTGTGCTGAATGTCAAGAAGCCTGTCAAAGCATTCTTTTTAGGTGTTTTGGTTCTCCTAGTGTGTACGTGAACATTTCAAGAACATTTGCAATGCCCTGCTGAGTTAGACCAATGGTCCATGTAACACAGCATTCTGTCTCCTGTGGTGGCACTAGAAGATGCTATTTAGGAAGAGTTTGTCCAGTTTTTGCAGTCCATTTCCCTCATGCTCTCCAGCAACCATGATTGTTGTATTAAGGATGTCTCAGACTATTCTATTCAGTATCCATTTATGGACACAGTAAACCTGATGATGATACTGTCATGCTATACAGTCTCCTCTTAGAGCATGCAATTTTAATTTTTGTGTCATTATTATATACTTATTACTACATATTACATTCCACATACTAGAATATAATGCTTTCATCATTATGAAAAGATTTCCAAATCAAAATATTTTTCAGTGCGTGGTAAGAAATTTAGAATCCTGTTCATTTGAAAAGGGGGAATATGTTACAATTTGCAGTGGACTGCAAGCTCTGTTTGCTGACCAGATACTTAAAAAGTACCTTCACAAACAAAATTTGAGTAGCTAGTGCAATCTGTACAGGTGCTGGTTATGCACAGTCCAGACCGAAATGAACCTGGTTCATCTTTGTTCTCATGTAGAACCTTTTCTTGTTCTAGTGTAATCTTCATCAGAGAAATCATGTGAAGGTGTAAAATAGCTTGTGCTTGGGACCTGCTTCTCTAAAGAAGTGGCACGTTAGCCTTTTCCATTCCCTCAACCTTATAATGTGGGAAAATAAATGCATTAAGTAAATCCATAACTTGTATCATTCTACATTGTTGCAGGCAAAGTGGTATATTTTGAGTTCAATCTTCTGGATATTTCTTGATGTTAATTGAACCTGCTAACAAGAGGCTGGTAACTCAAAAGAATTACAGAAAGATTATCATGAAGGATTATTGTGATCCAGTGGCAGCTATGTTTGCTAATTTAAAATTTGCCTGAAGTGATTCAAATTTGTTACTTAACTTTGATCTTTTAAAGTTAACACCAAGAAGAAAAATTTTAAACGTACAAATATCTAAATTATCTTTTTAAATCCTTGGGATGCTTCTATTTGTGTTGCTTTCTTCAGAAGGAACAAAACCATTAAACCCAGTAAATAGAAGCTCTCAGGAGCTTCAATTAAACTAGAACACAGAAAATTGTAGTGCTTCAGTTCACCTGGGCCTCTTTTCGCAAGCATAGACAAAGTACAAACCCATGGTGTGGATTCCATTTAATCTGAGTGAGGACACTGTAGCCCCATGTGGAAAAAAGGAATAAGGTGCTGGTATACCAAACTGCCAACCTGCTGTACCAGGGTAATGGCAGTCCATTGCTACAAGATTACTTCTAGTGGCTTGCCTGGCCTGGGAAAGCTTGAACATCTAGCCAAAATGCTTGTAACAGGGTATGAACTGCGAGAGAACCTATCTGACAAAGACTGTTGCTGTGTGATAAACACAGGGTAGCAAACCAGTGTAGTTCCTACTCAATTACTAATTATAAGGGCAGTTGTAATTGTCTGGTGAGTCACTTACATATACTGAGTATATAACAAGCTGAGATCCCCTGATACAAGTCCTTTCTGGTTTTGTGCAGATCCTTTAGAAGAATTGCCATTCTTGAATTTGCCCAGAGACGGAGAAGCCAGCACAACGCGTAGAGTGTCAGTTACTCACTCCTTTCCAATCCTAAAAGTGAGCCTTCATAGCAGGGAGCTTACATCAAAGCTTTAAGCCAAACAGAACAAATGGATCTGGAAATGGAGAACCAAGGGGATAACAGAAGTCAGTTGTGATCTCAAGCAGCTGCAAGCATTTGTCAGCATTGCAGCACAGAAGAGTTATTAAGGAGGATTTGAAGGACGATAGCAGTGTGGTTTTCTGTTTGGTTTGGCTGCTCCTTCAAAGCAGAAAGGAAAACATATTATGTCTACAGTTAGCTGGTGATGGATGCCAGCACTGTGAGTTGATCAAGGATAGGAGTAGATCTGTTGCTGCCTAAGGAAAGGTATTGGGACTGCTACGGGTCCTGACAGTAAAAACAACTAGCTCATATCTGATGTGATTGAGAAAGGGCAGCCAGCATGAGGGTTCAAGGGAAGAGTGGCATGGTCAGAGGTGGTTGGTTAGGGATAAGAACTCAACAAGGCCAAGAGAAGGTGTTGCAGTAACTCCTGGTTAAAATGAAGAATGCTGAACAACACATCTCCACTGCTGCATCTGGCCTGGAGTGAGTCTGCTGTGCTGTTGCACTGTTGTATCTGGTGTTTGGGGAGAGAAGTTTAGCAAATCGGATGCTGCCAGATGTTTGTAAATGCCAACTGTGGTCACAGAGAAGGCCCTAGAATTCATGAAATATGTATAAATTTTCCTCACAGATTCATAAATGAACAGTGACAGCACAATTTACATATGTGTCAGATAGAGAAAAAGGAGTATAATTAATGACCAAATCTTGTGTGCTAATAGTTTTGGATCCTTCACTGACCTACTAGACATGGAAGAGTTTCTGATCATGTTGCTTTTTCACATGTAATTGTAATATATGGTGTAATTCACTGAAATGCGTCCTTTTTTCCTTTTTTTTTTTTGATAAGAAGAAATCCTCTGCTCTGTTATATAATGTCCTATCTGTGAAGTATAGTTATGCATCTAAAGAAGTATCAGTCTCAGCAGGTCCAGTTGCATTGGGGAAGGGAGATTTTTTTTCAGCTGGGGAGTTGAGATACTAACATGTAATTCTAGGTTGCAGTGTGGTTTGCTACAAAAGAAGAGCAACCACTGTCCGAAGTAATATCTAGGTATTGGTATTTTTAAAAAATTGAGGCTAAAGCAGCCAGAAGCATAATACGAACTTCTAGGATCAGGACAACCATAACAATGTATTATGAAATTCAGGTCCCTTTCCTACCTCCACACACACAAAGAAAGGCAGAGATCTATCATCCAAATATTTCTGCTGCTGTTGTGTGGCTTAACGTGGATGAGGCTTCACCTGTTTAAGAGCTGGGAGCCTGGGTGATGTAAAACATGAAAAGAGACAAGAAACTGTTAAAAAAAAACCCAAACACGAAACCAAATGCCTCCCCCCCAAAAAAAAACACAACCAACCAAGAGGGATTCTTCAACTTTTACACTTGTCTCAAATTTTGCAGTAGGTGACAATATATTTACTTCTGACTCATTAATTTTGATTTTATGAGCTCTGTAGGGGGACTGATAAGTTCTGCGTGCTAGGTAAATAAACAGATTTTTTAAAATATTAATCTATCTAGGTAATCTTCCTTGGCCAGGGATGCAATGCCTTTACCTCAGTGCCATATTCCAGTCTAAAAGGGCAAGGAGTCCTGTAACGTGTATGGGGCAGGGGACAGGTATAGTTCTTGCAGTGAGAATGTGCTGTCACCCTCACATGGGCAACACAAGACTCTTCACAAGACACTGCTCCTTTTCTGCATCCAGGCATAGGCTACCATTTCAGAGTGCTGAATGTGGTAAAGGAGGCTGGGCCAAAGCAGGCTGGGCACGGAAAAGGAAAGCTCAGAGCAAGGCGAGTAGTTCTGTCCTTGTCTCTTGCTGAGCTTTCTAGCACCATGTAAGTCCTGATGGCAGTAAAGCATTTTTCTCTCCATTAGCTTGATCTCTTTCCTTTCTCAGCTAATGGCGTTGTCACTCTTCATGGCACCTCTCAGTGCGTGGAAGACAGGGAGAGGAGCTGCTGTCAGTGTTGCAAAGCAGCTAATGCTTGTTCTTGATGTGGAAAGACGTTTGGCTGAAAAAGTCTGCAGCCTTAGAGCCTGCAGGAAGGCTCAGAGCCTGGGGAGACACTGATCATGTGATCTCCTTTTGGGACGTTGCATGGTGGGAGTGACTTAGACTGGTGTATCTAAAGTTTAGCAGGCAATTTCATGTCATTGAAGCTGTTGGGACTTCAATTGTTGAACTCCATTCGAATGAAGAATTTGTCTTAAAAAAAATACAATTGTAAGGAATGGGTAGGAATATGGAAACTGGAGTTGTTCTTATTGCTGTGATAGTTTTGGCAAGAATGGGAAAATCCGAATTCAGTGACATGCATTTTTCTGCGAGGCCTCTCTGAGTAACAAGCACTGGCTGGAGTGAGTCCCACAGGAATCTGTGGGAACACCTAGAAGCAGGACCCAACGGTCTCATTTTGGCTTTCAAAGAGATGAGCCTGCCTGAGATAAACTAGAGACATCTCTGTATCAGTTACTTCTCTTTTACATGAAATAGAGGACCTTGTGGTATGTACAAATGAATAATTTATTTAGGATTTTCCTTCGGGATGTTTACAGTATGCTTTTGTTAGATACAGCAGTTACTATGTGCAGATATGTTTCCATCTTAGGGAATAAAGGCACGTTTGTGAAGTTCAAAAAAAACTTCAGATGGAAGTTGTTCTGTATAATGGAATATATAATAAGAGTTATAATAAGAAAGCAGATATGCACCTTTTTTGATATGGGAGATTTGCTATAAAACAATACTCTTTCAGGAAATTAGCATACTGGAAAGTAACTAGTCCATTTGGGTTTTATGGGGGGTGGGGTAGAGGGAAGGGAGTTGTCGTTTGTCTAAATATTATCAGGTATTTTGAAATGACATATATAGAAGAAAAATTAAACAATTGAAAATTGCTTTTTCATATTTCTCAACATGGGTCATTTTTCAGTAATGTCTTTGGTTATAATTGCTCCATTCAGACCAACACTGAATATTTTGATCCATTACATGTCTGAATCAGCCTTGATTTCTCCATTTCTGATGTGTCCCTCTTTGCTTCCCAATTATAGCAAATTTTCACTCTTGAATTATATCCTATTTTCTCAAGATCAAAGATGTGTGGCTACAGCTATCATTTGATGCTTCGAAGTTTTAGTAAATACTCGTAATTTCTCTGTGTAATGAGTATTTCATATTACATTGTGGTTTGCACAGTCTGTATCTTTTAAACAACTAGTGAGCATATGTTATGGCCCACCTTGCTGGAGAATACTGCACCTACAAAAAGCTGGTTCTGAGTAACCTCTAACAATTTTTGCCACCATGGAGTAAAGCAAAAGCCCAGAAAAAACCCCCCAAGTTTTACCATTCCACTATGTAATTAAATAGCATGTGAATACTATGCCTTTCACATTCTAATGTTTAACATCACTTTGCTTTCTGTACATTTTATTTTTGATCACATCTTTACTAAAGATGTGATCATTTTGTGATAATTTTTGATCACATCTTTACTAAAGATGTGAGGTTATTTTAAGAAAAACAAAACAAAACAACACAAAACACCAAAACCAAACCCCACATTTGCATAGCTTTTGGTTAAATCCCAGATTACCAAACCTCCCTAAGCTGTAGTGGGGGATGGCATCAATCATCATAAGAATGCTTGGGCTAAGGCTTGTCTCTTTTTGCTTTAGACACCTGAGGGTTAAATGCTTAAATTCAAGTGTGATAGACAATATAATTTTGCTGTGCTTGTTCTCAGTTTACATGTTGGGTCCCTTTATAAAGGGAATGACTGGAGCAAATGGACGTGTCTGTAGGGAGAGAGGTCTCCTCGTCCTTACACTTTATTGGGCAGAGAGGGCTGGAGGCTGCAGACTATGGGAGAAGACTACCATAGCAAGGAACAAGGAGCCAGGACATGCAGAAAGCAGACAGCCAGGTATCAGTGGTGACAAAAAGAAAAATTTTCTGGGCTCCAGAAAGGATGTCAGCGTTTGTTGCAGTTCAGAAAGCTGCTGACTTTGCTGAAACCAAACCCGGGAAGCAAGGAACTGCCTTGCACAGACACAGTGAGCAGGGAGAGATTGGTTTACAGAGCACTTTAATTTCAATTCTGTCTGATCTAGTCTCTCTGAGTTGATCATTCCAGTAGTTTATTTAAAGAAGAAAAAAAGAAAAAAAAAAAGTCTTTTGAGTTTAGCATCCTTTTGGTTCTTAGAAAATTCTCTTTAAGAATGTCTTGGAATGTCCTTCAGGATGTTGTTGCTGCATTATGGTCCCATGACAGTTACAGAGTCACCGTAGCTCCTTCTGTAGTCACCAGAGAGAGGCAGGCAACTCCTGGAGCGGTTAAGCTGACCTGTCCTGCACACTCCTGCGTGTGCCTTTGGTGAGTGTGTTTCAGCTTTGCTCCTTTTGTAAAAGGATCCTTTAGACAAGCCCCATTGTTTGGATCTGTGCTTCCCCAGCCATGCTTTCAAACTCAACAGGGAAGATTTCTATTGCAGTAATTTAAATTACAGTGAATTATACTTAATTGTTGTCTTCATGTAGGAACACAGACATAAAATGAATTATGTGTAGTGTGGACATGGTAGTACTTGGAACTACTGTCTGAACCCCAAATCATATAGAAATGATGCTACAAGAGAGGAAGGTGCTTTGAAATGTTTGAACATTATTGATCCCAAACTTAGGCATTGCTTTTTCTCCCTAGCGAAGTGAATGGTTTTGCACTCTAAATGTTATTTTTACCACTGCTCCTTGTGTATAATAAAATGATGAATTGCACTAAGTTTTCGGTTTCAAAATGTTCTGTCTTAGTAAGCTGCCTCTTGCATTTGCTCAGAAAGTCCTGGGCTCTTTACTGACCAGTGCCTTTCAGTTTTGTAGGGAGGTTAGCTCTGATTTTGCAAAATGATCCTTCCATTTATTTGATTTTTAAAAAAATACAGCTGTGTTATGCTGTTGCTAGGCTGTGAAGCTATAGTTGAAGCTCCTTCAGAATATCTGTTGTAAATATATTATCCAGTGATTTAGATCTCCATTGCTTTACACAGCACTATTCCAAATCATAGCTTGGTATCACTTCAGCTGTATACTCCTTTAGGGAGGAGATGTGGACAGATGATACATTCATTTCTTCATTAGCAACTTCATGGGGATGTAAATGTATTATAACATAAAGAATGTGAATTATGGAATGGTGCAATATGAAGTTTGATCAGGAAAAGCTAGCAGGGGAATTCAGGTGGGCTGTGCCCAGTAAACCTTTTGTACAGCACTGTCACCTACTTGCTTTTTTTCATTTTGTTAGAGACAAAACAATATTACAAATGTTTTAGAACAGAAAAAAATCCTCCTTTCAGGGGATTACTTCTTTTTCTTCTTGTGTATGTGAAGCCTCGTGGCTTCATTCAATTATTCTGAGTTTGAAAGAAGAAATTTAGAAAAATACAATATTGGCATAGATGTGGCTTTCCAATTTTGGCCACGGTGTGAGGTAGAGATATCTATGTCCTGACTGAGAAAGATAACGAGGCTGTGAAGGCCAGTGTTGCATAAGGTGGAATAGGCAAACTTTTCCTCTGGCTGACTGTCTTGTCAGTGCATGTGGGTGCCAAGGAAAATAAGAAGTTAAAAGCTAAACTGAAAGTGAAGAAATCGGAAGCAACAAACCAACACCCATGAGGCTGTGACTAGCACAGCCCTGGACGATGATGTAAGAGAGCAAAATTATAAATACCACATGGTTTGTGATCACTGAAGCTAAATAACTCGGGAAGATGTCTGTTTCAGTGATACGTTTCATTCACGCTAAATTGAAAGCAGTCAACTTTACCTAAAAGCATAGAGCATTGCTATGGTTTCTTTTGGTTATGGGTTATCTTGTACTGTTGTTAGGAAAAATAGGAGCCACAGCGCACATCTTTCTTCCATTTGAGGTGAAATTAAAACTACAGTGCGCAGATAGGAGCTGCGTATTGAACCACTTGACCCGTTGAAGAAACTGATTTAGTTCCCTGTAAGTCTTCACAAGGACCTTCAAGTATTTGTGGTAGGTGTTAGGTGCTGTCAGTGGAATGTGCTCTTTGGCGGTAATAGTTGTGAAGACATGTCACACCGTAGGCAGAGAATAGGAGTTAATCTGGTCACAGCTGACCCTTTGTGACAGCCAGGATTGTGAGACAGACAGTCCATCAAGTTCTGTCTTGGAGACAGAAGGCAAAGAAAGTGACTCTGGAAATGGCTGTATCAGGTGGATTCTGTTCTAATAGAGAAGATGTCTTTTGAAAAGTTGAAGATGGAAGGAAATTTGAGTGAAAAAGGCCCCAAAATAATGGTGTTCACTTTCCTGAGGAAAGGAGGGATGGTGGAGCAGCAGGGTAAGGATAATGGGCTTTAAGAGAGTATGCTTCACCCAGCTTGGCAAACTGGTAGGTACCTGTGCTTAGGAAAAATAGTGTAAAAATGAAGGAAAGCAGGATAGCTGGCAGTTATTGAAAGACATTAAACACAAAATAGCAAATTAGCTGATGCAGAGAAAAGATAAAAGCACAGTAAGAGACGAGTAAGAATGCATCAGGCTTTGCTTCTTTTAATATTTCAGAATGCCTTCAAGTATCAGAAACAAAAATAAGATACAGGCATTTAAGGATAAGCTCAGAGAGGCTAAAGTGGAGAGTGGTAAGGACAAGATTACGTTACTAAGACAAGAGAGAAATGAGATACAAGAATGTTTAATGTATGTCTTTACAAAGTGAGGAAAAATAATGACCTAGGAAAATGCAGACCAGTCTGTTTAACTTTGATACCCACAATGATTCCAGAACAAATGAATAGAAACCACTGTAGAAATACCCAGAACCCAGTAACGTGATAAGTGGTCAACTTGGATTGGGCCAGAACAAATCATATTATTAAAATCTCTTCTTTTAACAGGATAACTGGTGTAGCAAGGGGAAAGCAATAGATGAGATGGGTCTTTTGTAAGGATTTGATATAGTCCCATGTGACATTCTTGTGAGGAAAATGAGGAAATACAGAAATTTCACATAAACAATAAAGCAGATGATAACCTCTGTTTCATAAAACTGGACGCAGTAGTTCACTTTTGGGCTGGGAGAATCTTAAGTGAGCATCTGCTTTTGGTCTGTTTCTGTTTATTAATAACTTGGGTGATGAAACAAAGTCCACAGAAAAAGTTGGGAGTTTAATTACAGGGACGTTGGAGAATAGCATCAGATTCACAGTTGTGAATACTGGAGGGATTTTTTTTGAATCACAGGAAAAAAAATCAGTAGACACATGCAAAGTACTGCTATCCGTAGGAAGAAGAAATGGGACATACCTGACTAGGCAATGGGACTACAGAAAGGGATTCTCTGCAAAGTGGAGGTTGTTCTGTTCTGTTCAGCTTTTCCCAGCTAAGACAAGACTTCCAAAGGAATTCTGTATGCATTTTGGGGCAAAACGTATCACAAACATCAGTGGCAAGTTGCAGGCAGTCTAAATTTAGAACACATGGATGATTTCAAAAGGTTACAGCAACTAACTTTGTACAGCCTAAAAAAGAGAAAAATGGCATATCGTGACAGTAGTCTGACAGAGATGATGTTAAAATAGAGAATAATGCTAATATATTATCAAAGACTACTGGAGGGAAGGGCAAAAATAAAGCAGTTTTATTGGAAGCAAAAAAGATTCAGGTTGGATAGTAGGAAAAATGCTCTAACTATCGGGCTAGTGAAACACAGAAACAGGCTACTTAGAAAGATTGGAGTCTCCCTCAGTGGGAGATTTTTAGGAGCAGGTTAGACAAATAGCTGTCAAGGACCACCTGAAAGTACCAGATCTCTACGCAGTGCAAATGCAGTGGATTAAATTATTTCTTGACGTCCCTTTTACTCCTATGTTTCTGTAGTTTTACGACAACAAAACAGCAACAAAGAAGAATCTTTTGTTCTTACAGCAGTCAGTACTAAAAGGAAGGTACAGTCAGCTCAGAGGCTGGCAGCGCTGCTGTACTGCATGCTCAGTGGAACAGGTCAGATTATTGATCTATTCTAAGAACAGAAAAAGATAGACATTAGTGCCTACAAAGTATTTTTAGCACTCTTATGTGTGAAAACTTTAAAACAAGATTGGACAACGCAACTTTTTCATTACTATCATTCGTGCATGCCATAAGTTGTGCATATGTGATGTGCACCCAGTCATTTATGTCTGTGCAGCCTGTAAAGACAGGGAACGTAGTAATTGTAGTTGCCCCACTATTCACATCCAAGCTACTGAAATAAGATGAAAGCACCTTGACAACTGCAGGATGCAAGCAAATGTTACCTAACAGCTTAAGCAAATGTTACCTAACAGCTTAGTACAGATGCATAAATCAGGAGCAGTTGGATGATTAAAGGCTGTAATAGCCCTAACGAAAGTGCAACTGATAGTTTTCTTAAAAATGAAGCTGATACTGAATCCTTATTCAATGGGCATCAGAATCGAGAAAAGCTGAACAGAGAGAAATGTATCAGCTGGGTCAGATGAAGAGTGAGTAAGACCTACAAAGAACACCTGCATGACTGTGATGTGATGGCAATTTTAACTGACATTTCATGTGTTAGGAGCATGCTATTTTATAAATCTGTTGCTGAAGATAGCTTTGCATACTAATAGCTCAATTACAGTAGTACAGGGCTGTGGCAGATGGGTGGGTGGAGGACTGTATGTCATCCCAGTATGAGTCTTTGCCTTTTGAGTGCCAGAAAATCATAAGGGAGGAGCCCTTTGCTACCACTGTAGCAGTCATAAGCACATCTTCTGATACAGCTAGGTATGGCCATCAGAGCTACAGCCCTTTCAGGCAGGTTTTTACATGGATCAAGCCTTCTATCAAATTATTCTTTCCCTTGGTCTGAGTATGCAAGATTTCCTTAGTCCTTTCCCCCTGTTTCTGCTGTCTAAATATCCAAACTAGGGACTGAATATTTTAAAATCCAAATATTATGAATCATAGAAAATTACAGCTCAAAGATGATTAACTTCAATGTTACAGGTTTGCACAGGGTCTTTTCCATTCAAGTTTTGAATACCTCCAAGGATGGAGATAACACCGACTTGCTGGGTAATCTGTTCCAGTGCTTAACTACTCTCGGTGGGAAAATTTTTCCTTTATGTCCAGTAGGAATCTATCTTGCAGTTGGGGATTGTCACCTCTCATCCTTTGCTGTATGCCTCTGGGAAGTGTCTGCCTCTGTCTTCTCCACCCCCTTTTAGGTAGCCCGAAGGGTTCAGTTTACCCCCCTTTTAGTTGCTTGTGTTTGCAGGTAATATTTGCATTCTTGTCGCTGCAGGCAGTGAAAAAACTGCCTGTAAAGAAAATACCTGTAAATCACAAGGGTACAATAGAAGAAGGGACTAACATTAAATTGATGAAAATTGCTCATGTACATAGTTATCAAGATGACATTTCTAAATAACATCCTTGTGGGAGGATCATTAATATCTTCCCTTACTGTGTCTCATAGGCTGGACGTTTATAAGAGCCTCTCTCTTTAAATTAAGTTTATTCAAAGCTTAGAAGAGGATTTCTATCCTTCCTTGGGAAAATGCAGCCTTTGGAGACTTCCTAAAAACAGGTCAGACTGAAGGGCTTTGGTTTAGCAGGCATTTCACATACCAGAGTATGTGCTATCTGAGAAGCAAACTGAGAAAGTCCATTCAGTTTACATCTTCTACTACTTGTGCTGCCAAACCTGAGTTAACAGACACCATCACCACTTCTCCCATACCCATTTTTCCTCCTGGGACTACTGGTTGCTTAAAATAGGTATTATAAAAGTGATATGAACCACAAGAAATGTGTGTGTGCATGCAGGAGAGAATGTGTGTGTGTGTGTGTTTTTGGGAGTATGGGAAAGACAAATAGAATTATTACTCCCTCCTCCTGGAAGAGCCCATGTCTCATGACAATTTGAAGGACATTTGCTTTTGGTGAGTTACTTTAACCTTTAGGATAGGCACAGCTCAGATAGACACATAGCTTCTACTGTATGTCTGTGTCCCAAGTTCTCCATGCGTTTCTTGTTTTCTGCTTATAGTGCCCTTTATCAAGGTATTCTGAGGAGATTTTACCAAATGATGTGAAGTCATGGCACAGACTGATTAGCTATTTGGCCATGTGAGTTCACAATGGTTGCAATGAAATAATAGCTACCAGCACCTCTCTTCTCTAGATGCTTCCACTGAAAACTAGAAAGATCTTTAGAAAAAATTACGTCTGTTGCCTTCATGATTTCTTGTCATCCAAGCATTACAGTTAGCTTAACTCAAACTCAGTAACTTTGGTAAGAGGCTACACAGGTTTTACTGTAGACAGCATGCTACTAAGAAGCAGCAGAGATCATAACTATAAGCTGCAATATTTAACACCACCTCAGGAAACTTCCAGTCCAGCAGTACTGCTAAATAATGTTTATCCCATAATCTCTCACTGAAGGACTGCATGAGTTAAGGAAATGTGATTTTTTTTTTTTTTTTTTTTAGTTTAGGGGTTTTTTCCCCCTTTAACTTCTTATGTCATGAACTAGATCCTGGTCAACATCCCCAAGGATAATTTATCTCCCTGTCTACTCAGATTCCCAAGCAAGCATGGTCCAGCACTGCATTGGGCAGGAGTATCGTAATTTTCTGTAGCTACTTTTGAGAGGGAAGAGAAGAACCTGACTCGTTATGAGAGGGACTTTTTGATGTGTTTATGATAAGCTTGCATTGAACACACATACAATTTGATAGCCTGAGTCAGGAGAAAGAATCACCATTTGAACTTTAGTTATGTGCATGGTTATAGGGACGTGTGGTAGCTTCACCTGCAAAAAATGGACAGTAGAAATAGGAAATGAGACCGGATGCAACGTTTTGCCCATGAAGACTTGTTTGGCCTGTAGAAAAATAGAACAGGGTTAATACTAACCTGTGTCATCATTGTCGTCATCGTTCCCCTCCTCCCCACCCCACGCAGCTCAGAGCACACACATACAGTGTCTGCCATAATCTCCTTTTCTAATTGTAGTTTCTATTCTAATAATCCCTCTTCCTCCTTATAGCTGCTTGCATTCTAATACCTAGCCTTTTTTCCCCTCTTCCTCCTATGCTAGTGGTCAGAAAAATACAAATTGTCTCATGTAAGTAAAAGTACAACTCCTTGAGACAGAAGTAGCAAAAGAAAAGTTGCCCTGTGCATGCAAGAACCTGTGTCCATGAGATCCTCAGCTGAACGCTGCCTAAGCAGCCGCCCTACCTTGGGAGTCGGTGGAGGATTTCCATGGTGGTGTGGGTAACTTCTGTTTATTTCTTCAAGACCTGCTCAGCTGGCCTTTTACATACCCAGGCTCAGTTTTGGTTTGGTCTAAAATAATCACGGTTTTAGTATCTTTCTTTGCCTGATATTTTAGCTAAGTTTTATCTTACAATACAGATATTTATCTTGTAATAGGGATTTATATCTTATGAGAGGGGTAGAAAAATTAGTTAAAGCAACATGTTTAAGAAAGTAAAAATTAACATTGCTGACCCAGGCAAATAAATTCAGTCTTGGCTTTACTGCCTAAATATTGAAGAAGGTGATTTCTGAGGTATAGTTTCTTCCTCCTCCCACCTACAAAAAGAATATATTCCTTTCTGTGTTAAGTTTTCTTTACCTTGAACAGAAAGACTAACAGATATCCAGCTCTGTAACAAAAACAGAAGAAGATCCATCTATAAGAAGCAAAATTTTAATACTAGATAATGAAGAAAAATAGTTTGAAGAATATCACATGTGTAATTTATTTCACAATTAGTTTGTCACTTTTCAGACAGTTTCAGTGCCCTGAAATGCAAGTGCATTAAATCAACCGGAATTGTCATCATCCATTCAGTTTGCTTAAACATGTCGGTGATGTGGCAAAGTTAAAACAATAGAGACCCTGGAAGGATAATGTCATTGTAAAAAAAAAAAAGTACCTAGAAAAAGTCAATGGAGAAGGCAGACCAGCATGGCTAAGGGCAGTAAATTAAATCCTGCTTGGGAATCTGACCCTGATCCAGCAAAGCGCTTAATCTCATCATTTAAGCATACGAGTTCTTCCCTCTCTAAGCATGCATATTGTCCCACTGAAGTGTGAGATTAAGTGAGTTCCAAGTTTGTTGCCATAGAATTCAGCATCTATCAGACCGGAGCCTTCATTGACCTGTTGGGGGACACATCTTGCAACAAGACTTATGTATTGAATAGTATTTGTGTAGGCATTCATGTGGTGCAAGTTCAATGCAACCCAGGGGTTCCAAAGGTAGTCAGAAAATTATTGTTATGTTTGGGTATAAAGGGCTATAAAATGTTTTATACTATAAGGTGCAAGTCTTTTTGTAATTGCAGCACAGAAAAAAATGTAGAGGTATAGAAGAACAGATTAAAAAAATCATTTACAAAAGTATCTGATGTCTAGAGTTCTGTAGTTGAAAGGTTTTATTGATAAATTATGCCCTCGGTTTGAATAGACTTCAAAATCTGTAGCCAAAAGGAATTACTGTTTTGTGCTACATTGGTAAAATGTCTTATGTGGGTATTTATTTTCCTATGAAAAGCTACTGGATGATACAGTATAAAACTTACAATTCGTTTCACTGTTTTATTGGAAGCAGCTACTCCTTTACAAAGGCAACGGCTCTTCAATCAATGAGTATTGTTACGTGCATTATGGATAGTTTAAGGGCTTAAGTAATGATTTCCTCTTTGCGGGTATGTAACTGCCACGGAGTTAGTCATTAAAGTTACATTGTTGCTTCTTCCTGCGGAAAAATTGTAAGTGATACAAATGAGCATATGAAATATTGCAGGTCTATCTGCTGGTAATGCGTGCTTGCTAATCTTTTTAGAGAGCAAGGCCAAACCTCTGCTTCCTGTGTACACGGGAGAGGTTTGCGGGAGTCTCACTGGACCTTAGACAGGAGAAAGGATTGTCCAGAGTAGATTGCGGCTCTGCATCTCGGACGAGAAGCTGACAGGGTTGATGCTACAAGGGCTATAATTAGTCTTACACCCGTGGCCCACCTTGTTTCAGTGGGAGAGGAGACCTTTCTTTCCACAGTGCTTTCATCATCTTCCATGACGCCCACCCCTTCTGTATAACATCCTTCTACACTAGGAATTATGTGCTGCTTGGCAAAGAGAGCAGCTTTCCCCTTTCCCCTTGGAAGATTTTCTTGTTGGGGGAATTTCTCTGCCGCCTGTCTTCTAATGCCTTAAATCCATTTTATGTTGTATGTAGCTTTTGTACCTGAGAATTGATGCTGTAATAATCTGCATTGCTGGTGAGTTGCACATGATGAATATAAGAAGCAATTAGCGTGCCCCACAGAACATGCCTTCACAGCAAATTTATTGCACTATAAGCTACTTCTGTTTCGGTGAAAAGTAATCACATATATAGGAAAGCAAAGAGGTAGGCTGCTGTACTTGTATTTGGGCAAGAGGAATTAAATGCAGAAAGTAGTGAAAAAAAATTGGCAAAAGTTGCTGTGTATGTTGTTTATATAAATGGTAGACATAAGGACAAATTTGTGGTTTGCCAGTTTAATAGGAGCTCATTTGGCTACAAATATGAAAACTACTGAAAACTAAAACCAGGTGGCTACTGCAACACTCCTAATTCCTTTTTATATTCCCCTGATGTTTTGCAGCTGTGCAATGGTGGATCTGTGACTGATCTTGTGAAAGGATTTCTGAAGAGAGGTGAAAGGATGAATGAACTTATAATTGCTTACATTTTACGCGAAGCTCTGATGGTAAGATAAGCTCTCAGTGAAAGGACAGTCAATATTCAGCTCATATTTTTTTCTTTGAATGAATGAGGATCATGTCCCCACTAACATGGCACACTATCTTATATTATAGCAGTGTTTAATGAAATCAAAGTAATGTGTAATTCAGACGGTTCTTTTTGAACAAACAAGGTAAAGAACAATTCATCTGTTTGTTTCATTATTAAGAGAATGAAAATTTATTTCTGATTATTGATTCCTTTCCTTAGTAAATAGAGTTCTGCATCAAAATCGCTTTTCTTTTGAGAAATAGCAGAAATATACCCAAAATACTGTTCAACTTCTTATGTCTGGATCCAAAATATTTTTATAGCAAAACGATCAACAGATCTACTGAATTCAAACACTGCTACAAGAAATTTTTTTTTGGCTAATCAGGATCAAGTGTCTTTATTTTTAATTTTCTTTTAACCAGAACTTGACTTTCTGCAGTGGAATTTAGGCCTTAGCAGTTTTCTTTGAGTTTATACTCTAAAGGTATAATGTATAATGTAGATTTATAGTGCTTTTTTTCTGCTTTTATCTTAAAATTTCTATTTGACATAAAGTGGGGCAATTAAAAAATATCTATTCCTCATGGTGTGCCAAGTGTTTTTCCAGTAAGAATGACATCTCTGTGTTTTTGGATTAAAAAAAAAATCTGTTTTAAGTTTTTTCATACTTTTCTGGTACCTTTTTGTTTCTGCAAATGTAATACAGAGAACAGAGCTGTTAGTAAAAAGTTCATGTTTACATCTCACCTTCCAGGGACTTCAGCATTTGCATGAAAACAAAACTATCCACCGCGATATTAAGGGAAATAATATCCTTTTGACCACTGAAGGAGGAGTCAAGCTTGTGGATTTTGGTATGTTATGTTTACTTATATAGACAACCAGTGTTGTACATCTGAAATATGGAAAATAAAAGAGAGTAAACAAATCAGAAAAGATGGATGATATTAAATTTTTATTAAGTTTTTGAGTTCTTCATTAAAAATCACTTGGATAGCCAAAGTTACTTTTTAACTTGATAGAAATAAAATATTTACAGACTTCGTGTTTTTACAACTTTGAGTTTTCCAGGCATTTTGCTAATGCTGTTTAGGTAGCATGGTTAATGAGTAGAAGTTATAGTATGGTGGTAGTAAGTGCCAAATGCTTTGGGGCAGACACAGTAAGTGAAGTGGCAAAGCAGGTTAATAGGGTTCAAAATAAGGTTGGTGTTTACTTCCTCCAGGACCGTGCGCTGGTTCAGTGAAATTAGGAGCTGATAGGCAAAAGCTTCATGTTGTATATGAGAGGACTTAGAATTTACAAGATACTGTGAAGAACGGGAGAGCTCCATCTCAGTCGCATATAGTTCATTAGTTTGATTTGAAACAAAACAAGAGATAGTACCTGAAGGCAGTGGAGGGGGAGATACTATATAGGTAATCCCCACTTTCCAAAGTCTGGGAAGACTAACAGATTACTTTTGGCAAGTCTAAACCTAGGACTTGGCATTAAATGAAAAGGGTCTGTTCAAGTCTGTTAGGCCTAAAGTTATTCTTGAATGCTGTCATTTGGTTTTACCACCAGAAGGCAAAAGCAGAGACACAGGTAAGTGGATGCAACCTGTTATTTATCAGCGATACCACAGTGATTTACCTTAAAAGTGTATTGACTCTTGTTTTATATAAGGGGGGTATAAAAATTTGCAATGCTTGTTATTATGAACTATTATCCTCTGGTAGCACACCATCTTCTAATGTGGTCACTATTGGTCACTACTTTACAGCATAGCAGCCAATTGTAAATATGATGATTCCATTCAGCAGATGGAAAATCTTAATTTTTCCTTTACCCTCCTATTTTGTTAATGAAATTTATTCAACTGATATATAACAATTGTTTGAACTAATCATGGGATTTTAACTCCCATTAATGTAGTGTCTTCCTGCCATTAGATTGTATTTATGCAACTCACGTTCCTTCACACACAAACCCCCCACAATTATTAGGGTTACTAATTCTTCTGAAAATTCATGTATTTATGTTCATTATTTTATTCCTCAGATAAAATCTTCTATTGAAAAGCCTCCAGACTTCCTAAATTATCTGCCATACACTTACTAGTATTTTCTGATAATCTGGAAGTTTAATGTGAGGCAAAATCAATATTTTTGCCCACAGGTTTTTAATGTGTTGTGGATACTAATTTTTTAAGGTGCTGAAGGCAATTAGAGCTGTGGAAGATCGATGCTTCTGAAAATTAATTCACTTATGCAGATGTCAAAACATACAAGCTGTAGGGATGAGGACCTGAATTCTTTATTCCCCAGTTACTGCAATTTACTGCTAAGGCTGTAATTGAAAAATAATCTTAAAATCTTGTGGGAAAACTGGTGATGCCAAAGCACAGATGAGAATGTGCACAAGAAACCAACATACATACACACGCTTTTATGTGGGTTGAAGAGGGGCATGTAAGAATAAAATCTACAGTCCTTCCTCTCCAAGAAATACAGGAACTACACCTTAACTTAGGAATAGATAGAAATTTTCTCTTCCTTTTTTTTTTTCTTTTTCCCCCCAAAACCAATCTGAAACCAATAATAAATAGTTTCAAATGGGAAAAATTTATATGTAATCACATCATGGAAGACACATCATTCACCCTTCAGGCTGATGTTTAAGGTATTCAGCTGGGATTTGGGAGATTTGTGTCTTCTACTTAAGAGGATTTAAACCCACATTAATCAGATTCCAAGAGTATTTTTTAGCCAGGAATGTGAGTTGATCAAAATCTCTCTGATGTTGACACTGCTACAGACTGTTGTACATAAATATTTATTGGATCAGGGACTCAAACTCATAGCCATCTTTTTACTGTATAAGCCTGTGAACCTGCAGGCTACAGAACGAGATAGACACACAGGCACAATGTCTTTTTCTCCCAGTAAATACTCAGTGGAAGCAAAATTTTTGTTCTAGGTTGAACCAATTATTACATGGGGCCAAACAAACAAGCAAAACCAACCCAGAAAATCACACAGCCCTTTCTAGCATGCACACAGCTTTTCCGTTGTGGAGAGGGGAGCAGAGATCAAGGACTCCTTCAACCACTGAACACACTTGACAGAGGAAGTGAGCCCTTCCCAAGATAATTTTGTCTGCGCCGTTCTCCTGCTTGCTGGTTGATGATGAGATGTTCCTGAAGAACCCTATGCTCTCCTCCCCTGATACTCTTTACAGTGGTTTTCATTTAAACAGGTGCATAAAACCTGTATTTGAAAGATGGACCTGTGAAGTGCCTTATGGAGCACAATACTAGAAAAGGACCTGTTCTCGGTCTATATGTGTTGTGTGGTCATATAACTTGAACTTGTGTCTTTTTTTTGTCTTCTTTTTTTAAGTACAGTTAGGAACTTTTTAAGAGTCATAAGTGAAAAACCAGTTAACCTCCACTGAATTAAATCACCTTTGAGAATGGCTTTTCTTTCCTTTGTTCTTTTTGTACTCTGAACTTGGTACACAGTGTACCACTACTGTGAGTCCTTTCTTGCACAGCAGTATTGACTTTCCAGAAGTTTCATTTTGTGACACAATTTATACACATTGCCTTATGGTTGTTGTGTCATAGGCATTTATGTATGCTGTGACCATGGTTTCTGAACACTGCACAGTCTGTAATGGATGACCTTCACAACACTCTTATGAGGAAGTAAATTACTATGATTCCCAGTTAACAGCTGGGAATCTGAAACTTTGAGAGACTGAGTTGCTTGACACAGAAAGTCTGTAGAAAAGCTCTCCCAAAATCCAGGTTAACGGTCTGAACTGTTTGCCTTTCATAGAGGTATTGATAGTTAAAGAGACGAGAAAGACTTTGAAAGAATACCATGGCAGTGCCTCACCCAGATTGCTCTGAGGAGTGAAATTTTTGCTTTCCATTAAAATTCTGCTGTAATATTGCTTAATCATCCCAGTAATATTCTCGTATCTAAGAAACACCCAATCCCAGTTGATAGATTAATGATCAGATCAAGTAAATGAGTTTATAGCATCTCCACACCAATGCTTCTGGAGCTCAGTTGCTTATCAAGGAGCTGCCAGATAGAAGTTTTAGTTTAAACTGTCCAAGCCACAAGAAGTTTGAACTACTGTTAGCGGGGAAGCATCCTCTCTCCTCACGTCCATCCAGTATGATAATTTAGATCAGCAGAGATAAACAAAATCATTCTTTTTTACTACAGAAAATGAGTAGCAGCCAAGGGGATCTACTCTAAGCACATCCCACGATCACAAATTCAGTCCCTGAATTCATTAAACTTCTAGATACATTACAAAGTCCATATTTTTCTTGTAAGAGAAGAAGGTTGACTTGAAGGCAGTTTTGCTGCCTGAACATTTGTGGGAATTAGCTGTTAAGCTGTTGTGGTGGAAAACCTTTGGGAAGGGATGTTATGCCTGAGAATCACAGCAATTACGCTCCAAGCGAGGAACATCCTCTACTGCATCAATACAAATAATAAATAGCTGCACTGTATTCAAGCATAGCAGCTATGTTTTCAGTATAGGATAGAGATTTGATAGAAAAATATACATTTACATTAAAGTAAATGCCCTGCAGCACTTTAAAGGGTGACAGCTATATAATATATTGTATAAAAAGAGTTGGAGGCAAGCAAGGTGTGAACCAAATTCCCGTTTTATAAATATTCTTAATTATATTCACAGTTGCTTATTAGTGTTCTGTGAAGGAAATCTTTTATATCTGTTTCTCAGATTTCTGGTTGTATGCAGTGGATTGATGTTGAAGAGCCACATTTCAAAAGAAATTTTAGCCACTAAAGGTGCAGAAAAGCACCTAATAAAATTTTCAATACTTCTAGCATGTAAATCCAAATTAATTTAATGCTAGATACCTTTTGAAAGTCTTGTGACAAATTTATCTGCAGCTTTTACTGCCTAAATATCTTTCAGTGTCTGACCTTGTTTCATCAGTTAAAAAACTGGCCTGAAGTCACTCACACACATAGCACACCTCATCTGTAATAAAAATTCATATATTCATCTGCATCTTACAATGTGTAAACAATTTCATAGGGAGCTGAGTGTATAATATCTGCTTATGCTGACAAATACTTGCTTCTTTGAATAGTCCCTCTCGATTCAATTTCTTTTCTTGAAATCGGGATGCTGCACAGGGCCTTTCATGTATTAAATAATGTTAGTCTAAGACACAATTCCCGTTTGGAAATTCTGAGATGTCAAATAATGTGCTATTCCAAAATGGAAGAAAAGAAACTTAGCTGTATAATTATTGTTATTATTTTAACTTTGGTCTGAAAAAGTCCAAGTGACAATTCATTTTGAAAGATTTGACGTGTTTCTGAAATCCCCTGCCATTGCAGTGAGCCTGGGAGCTTGAAAGCCAGAGCTTTTCACGCTTATATGTTATTGAAAGAAGAGGATCCTAGAGGACACAACTCCCTATTGGCAAACTAGATAGGTTGCTGACGAGTGGAGAGTCATGGAGGAAAGAACCATTTTTCCACTAAAAGTTTTGAAACATCTACAGTAATGTGGCAAGTGATTCTTTTAGCTAAAAAGCAGAGACTGTAATCCTGACGGAAAAATCCTCTTCAGCTACGTTTTTGAGGGTTGACCTTGTAGGCTGATAGTCTTGAACAAGAGCACAGGTAGCTCATGCTTCTCTGGGACTGCTGAAGCCTGCTGTCACAGACTAGAAATATCTCAGGATGAGCAGCTGTTGCCTTGGAAATGTCCAGAAAAAGTGTAAGTATAAATTGTACTCCACCACTTAGGCAAATGCATAGTTTTCCAGCAGCACTGTTCCTTGCTGAAGGCCATGTCCTTCTATGCATCAAATGAAAACATACTTTCCTACCACATGTAATTAGACTGTTGATCTTATTACCATGAAAGGTCATTGGGAAAAAAAAAAGAGTCAGACATCTTGATGGCTATTAGAAATATTCATGTTCCCATAAAGAAAATAAAACGTTGGAGGACTTATTAAATCTTTGGAATTCAAGCCTATTTCTAACTACAAGAGATCCCATGATGCCCCCCAGTTTGCCTAGTACTGTCACTGTGGGAAAGGGGATATTGAAAAGGATTGGCACTGTCCTTTTTCAGTTTCTTCTTAGGCATTTCATTAATGGTATCTAAAACTCTCCATCATTAGATAAGCAATACATAGGAAGGATCTAAGGTTTTTTATAGGTAAAGCAGGTTCCAGTGGAAGACATGGAAAGAAGGTAATGCAATCTCACTGCTGCTGGCAGATGGTGGAAAATCCCAAGCTGTTCTGCATGCAGTTAATAGAATAATGACTTCAAGGGTTCCTTTAGTACTGTGGATAAAGAGATTGCATAATTAAAACGTATTGTAACATTAATGGAATATATAGTGAAGGTAAGATTATTTTTGTACTTCAAACATGCTTAGTTTGCATTTTTCTGCTTTTGTTTCAAATGTTAGAAGTGTTGGATTTCAAAGTTGTGTGTGAATATTGTCTTTGCATTCCAAATGCAGTTTCAGATATCATACTTTGCATGTAGCTAGCACAGTTTTATCGTGGATATATAGTAGCCTGACACAACTAGAGATTTAACCCGAGTATGACTCATTGGGGAAAAAATGGATTGGGGGGAGGTACTGTATTGCTTTATTTAGACATACTGAAAACTGACATTACTTTGTTTAATACTTGAACTATTTCTTCCATGTAGTTTGGAAACTGCAGGTAGACAGAGGTCAGCTTTTGTGTTTGGAATGTGATGGGGTTATTATTTTGTTACGGTGAGAATGATCATTCTTCTTTTAAAGATATTTGAAGTCATACAAAGTTAAGAGCCAAGGAAATCATAATGCTGGCACTTCTGGATGGCCTTCTTATTATTCAAAATTGCAATTTGGTGAAACAAGCCAATTGTAAGACACTCTTTTTGGTAGTGTATTTCTGTATCAACTCTGTTTTTACTTCAAAATGCATACATAATTTCATTTAGGTAATACTAAATGAATGTATTAAGTTCATTTCATAATTCAGTTGAGTTCATAAATTAAATTTCTTGGAGTTTTTTTCCTCTAGAAAGATAATAATTCTGCCAACATTCTGTGTTGTGACTCAGTAGTGGTGTGCTACTTCTTCCTTACGAATTATGGAATGTTAGTAATGCTTTACCGCTATTAGTGATAGCTAACAATTTATCAATATAAGTTAGACTGCGTAGGTATTTTTTTTATGTTTTATTGCATGATATTCTTGCCTATTCTGATACAGAAATACAGACCAAAATATTCAAAAGTCTGTGACTGTACTAAACAGGTTGAGTTTCTGAAGCGTCGATGAGCCAGCAACTGCTATAATGACAAAGTGAGAGTAGTAAAATCAGTTACACTGGACAGTATGTCCAAAGTAATAGGGACAATCTCAAAGTAATTAATGAGTCCATGGTAAGACTCCATCTTAATAGTTCCATCTGCTTAATTGCTTACCTCTCCTGGTTTTCTGCCTCATGAAGGAGCTTTCTGCTGGTCTTGTGAGGAATGCGTCTGAAATCTTGGGTCAGAGGTTGGAGAGGGAACCACAGCACTGAGCTTCAGCCTTTCATCGTGACACCTCACCAATTCTTGTGTTTCCTTGCTGTAACACAGTGCTATGACCTCTCCCTACCACAAACAGGCTTGATAGATGCAGTTTGTTGACTGATCACAGATCAGTCTAGCAAGCCTTGTGTGGCACATGGCATTGCAGAAGGAGAGAAGGCTCACAGCACTGTGCTGCAAATGCACGCAGCACAGGTTGGGCTGCAATGGATTGAGAGTCTAGAGCCACCTTGTGCTCAGTGAATAGGTTGAGAAGTCAGTTGTGAGTGATTCAAGTTTGAGTGTTGGGGCATTTTGGGGAAGGACATTTTAATCTCTGTCCCTTTTAATATATATCACAGTTCCCAGCCTCACATGTCCTGCTGACATTGAAGAGGAGCTCAGCATGACCTTGAGTAGTTTTCCAAACTTTTGTAGATTACTTATTCTGGAGTAGTCAGAATATCCTATTGCGTCTCTTTCTTCTTGCCCGGCATTAGCCATAAATGCTGTCTGAATCATTCTGCAAAAATGAAACAATTAATTAAAATAATTTAATTTGAAAGTATTCAAAAATAAAATAATTTTCTTTCTGCCCTTAGCTTACTTTAGGCAATGAATCATAGCAAGACTTGTATTTGCCTTAGCCATTCTAGCATGCATCCATAATAAAGCTGTCTGCTTCACTGATTCAGATCAAAACCAGACTATCATTGTGTTGTCATTTCTGCATACCATATAGCATGACATTCACATGTTGTTTGTAAAAAGCATTTACTAGGGGACTATGACAGAAGCCAATAAAAGGAAAAGACTTTGAAGAAGGCTTTCTTCGTGAGCAGCTTGTCAAACTGCTTTGAACCGAAAGTAATAATTCCAAATTTTTCAAACCAGGGTTAGCAGGGATAAGATGGATTGTATTGACTTGAGCTGTGGAGCATTTTCATTGCTGAATGTTTAATTCTTTGTTGAAGGCTTAGTCTTTAAAAACTTATTTATAGGCCATGTGTGAATGAAAACCTTTGTGCTGTCCAGTAACAACAAAAAGAAATCATGTTGCCAAATGCTGTATCCAGGATAAGCTGTTCACTTGGTCTTTCAAATATTTTCTCCTACTAATTCACATAAAGATGTCACTGATGGCTTAAACATTAAAGAAGCTTGACACAGAAAGCTGGTGTCGTGTGCCAGAGACACATGAAGCAAGCAAATAACCCTTTCTAGCCAGCAAAGACTTCCTCTTGTTTTTTTCATGGGTCACAAAATAGTCATCCCTTGAGGTTATTAGAAACCCTCTGGTCTCACCAGTGTATACTAAACCCGTTCATTTTTACCTGAAAGTTGGAGCCAATGACTCATTTCTACTAAAGTATTCTGGTCCTTAGGTATTTTAAATATTCTGTCCCATCAGCAAAGATGTTGCCAGTAACCCAGATAATCTTAACAGGAAAACCATGTCATATAACAAGGAGAAAAATCTCCAGGGTTTTACCAGTCATACAGGAAAAAAAGTCCTTTTTGGGTCTCCAAAGTGGCAGTTAGTTTGAAATCTAATATGTAAGGAAGGCAGCATCTAAGAAGGAGGACTTTCCTCACCAGCATACTGTACCAGATTGTGTATAGCTGCACAAATCCCTGAGGCTCCAAAGAAGACTAGTTCCCCTCTCTAAATACATCTGGCCAATTGTGCATCAGGAAAACAAATGTTCCTGTGCATCCCTTTCACGAAACCAGCTGAAGCCCCGAAGCATGAGATTTGATTAGAATCATTGGCCTCGTGCCACACTGAACTGTCAGGAGCATGTGGAGGGCAGCCCATGGTCGCCTGCTCTACTGGGGGCCATGGAGAAAGGCAATCAGAATCGTAGACTAAGAGAAGCTAGAGTACACTGCCACACCATCCTGCCCAATCTCCTGTAATACGAAAGTTCTCTGATTTCTTAAAGAAAGAAGCTGTATTAAAACTTTTTGTTTAAAAAAGATTATATCTCTCACAGATGTAGTGAACATTCTGCTTTTTTTAGGTTGCTGTTTGCTGTTTTATTATCGGTATGTACCTTGTAATGATTCTGTATCTGATTTACGATTTTGATTTTGTTCCTTATATGCCTAAAAAGGCCTTTTCTTTGTCTTTAGTCCTCATGGTGACTTTACTGCAAAAGCCACTGGACTTCGATTCCTTTAATTTTCCATTTATATTGCCTCTTTTGCTTATTTTACAGTATAGATTCACTGGGTTTTATCCCCCTTTTACTCCATGCCTCTTAGTTTTATATTAAACGCGACAGATTTTTCATCTCCCAGGTAGTTCATATACGTGGTCTTCTGGATACTAAGTTTTTTATCTTTCTGGAGTTGTAAAGGGCCATTTGGTTAGCTTTTGGATATGCCCTATTTCAGTTAAAGATTTGCATCTGCAGTGTGTGTTTTCCTAAGTGTTTGGGAAACTAGTTTTCCAGTGGCCATTGTCTTGGCAATCTGTTTCATCATTAAAACACAGCATTAAGACAATACATAGACAGGGGATGTGGTGACAAAGGACATGGAAAAGGCTGAGGTACTCAGTGTCTTCTTTGCAATGGTCTTTACTTATAAGACTGGCCTTCAGGAATCCCAGGTCCCTGAGACCAGTGGAGAAGTCTGGAGAAAGGAAAACTTACCCTCGGTAGAGGAGGATCAGGTTAGGGAACATTTAAACGAACTGGACATACACACATCCATAGGACCTGATGGGATACACCCAGGAGTGCTGAGGGAGCTTGCCAATGCCATTGCAAGTCCACTCTTTGTAATCTTCAAAAGGTCTTGGAGATCAGGAGAGGTTCCTGAGGGCTGTAAGAAAGCTATTGTCACTCCTATCTTCAGGAAGGGCGAGAAGGAGGATTCAGTGAACTACAGGCTGGTCAACTCCACTTTGAACCCTGGGAAGGTGATGGAGCAAATAATCCTGGAAATCGTTTCCAAACATATGAAGGACGAGAAGGTGATTGGGAATAGGCAGCATGGATTTATGAAAAGGAAGTCATGCTTCATCATAACATAACACCTTTCAACATAAAATGCTGCTGAAAATTGTAAATTTTTGGCTCTTCATTTCAACTTTGTTTCCTATTTATTTGAATCATATTGGTCAGAACCTGTTTTTAGTTCTAGATTTAATTTGAGCCTTCATCACTGAGCAGAAGTTCCCAAGCATGCTTTTCTGTCAACAGCTCACCCAAGGAAACAATATTGCCTCTGTGGTCTTTTCATTTAAAAGTCTGGTTTTGAGGTCAGTTGATAGTCTATGAGGAATTCTGAATATTGACGTTGTTTGAAAAAGGTTCTGAAACATCTCTTGTGAAGTCATCAGATGAACCACTTGTGTCCTTATGGCCTGCTAGTAACATTTTCTATTAAATATCTTTATGTTTTCTATCCATACTAAGTAATTAAACCTGGGAGAAGCTCTCTGATCTCCCTTCACAGTCCTAGTGGGGATGCCACCATACTTGCAATATGGTTGCATGTGGTTATGCACCTCTGTATGCGTTGTGACATTTGCCATTTGGACTATCAGAATGACTTTGTTTTAATCTTGTTCTTTCCCTGTTGTCTTTTGTCATTATGGAGTATGAAGGAATTATGTGTATTTTTTTTTAGCTTTTTGTATGCATTTCAGCTGATCTGTCTGAAGTTATCCTGTCTGGTTATGTACCATTACACAAACACAACCCGAAAGAAGGAAAAAAAGAAATGTGACAGTGCCAAAGATAACAGCAATTACAGAGGAGCTGAGTTATGACCCCACCATTGTTGCCTGGGAAGTGGCTACTTCTTTGTAGTATCTTTGACAAGAATGGCGGCTTCTTCTCAAAGTGAAGCTTAAGGTGCTAAAGGAAAACCTTAAACCATTAGGACCTGTTGCCTCCAGATCTAGTAAAAACGTGGAGTTGAGTGATTTATGAGGGACTGCCTTCATACCATTGGACAGAGAGGCAAGGAAGGAGAGGCCACTTTTTGCAGCAAACAGCATGGAACAGGAATGAGATTAAAACAATGTTAGGAAATAATTCAAAGTGTTGCAGCCTGTTTAGATCTGCAAGGTTAACAGCGTGAGCAGTTTTTGGCCCAGAGACTAGCTTGAGGAATGATCGAGTTGCAGGTTCTTAATCAAAAGAAGGTCACAAAGAGGATGCTTTGGTAGGGAAGTGGACACTGAAGGCACAAATGAAGAAGGGTTAGGTCGGGTCTGTGTTTTCATGTATGAATACAGTGGCTAGCATGTTGGGAATGTAGTCTCCCTGCTGTGTGCCAAATGTGATTTTAGTAGAATTTGCTAGGGCTCACCATTCCCCCATTAGCATCAACCAGTAAAATGTGCATACTTCTGTCACAGGACATAATCATAAAACGATGTTGTACAGCCTCCCGATTTAGATCAGAACAGTGTCTGCTCAGATTGGGTGCTACTATGAGACAAGTCTTTCCTAATAATAGGGAGCTCATTTCTGCACTGTTTTTCTTTTATTGAGTGCTAAGGTCATAAGTAGGTGGCTTTACTTTTGATGTTATTCCAATATGCCAGTTTTTGCAATGAAAAGCTTGAATAATACTCATGGTGTAAGTCTGCCAATTTCCA
>NW_008825410.1:10054098-10055331 GCF_000699105.1 Pygoscelis adeliae
CACTCTTGATAATCTTCAAAAGGTCTTGGAGATCAGGAGAGGTTCCTGAGGGCTGTAAGAAAGCTATTGTCACTCCTATCTTCAGGAAGGGCGAGAAGGAGGATTCAGTGAACTACAGGCTGGTCAACTCCACTTTGAACCCTGGGAAGGTGATGGAGCAAATAATCCTGGAAATCGTTTCCAAACATATGAAGGACGAGAAGGTGATTGGGAATAGGCAGCATGGATTTATGAAAAGGAAGTCATGCTTCATCATAACATAACACCTTTCAACATAAAATGCTGCTGAAAATTGTAAATTTTTGGCTCTTCATTTCAACTTTGTTTCCTATTTATTTGAATCATATTGGTCAGAACCTGTTTTTAGTTCTAGATTTAATTTGAGCCTTCATCACTGAGCAGAAGTTCCCAAGCATGCTTTTCTGTCAACAGCTCACCCAAGGAAACAATATTGCCTCTGTGGTCTTTTCATTTAAAAGTCTGGTTTTGAGGTCAGTTGATAGTCTATGAGGAATTCTGAATATTGACGTTGTTTGAAAAAGGTTCTGAAACATCTCTTGTGAAGTCATCAGATGAACCACTTGTGTCCTTATGGCCTGCTAGTAACATTTTCTATTAAATATCTTTATGTTTTCTATCCATACTAAGTAATTAAACCTGGGAGAAGCTCTCTGATCTCCCTTCACAGTCCTAGTGGGGATGCCACCATACTTGCAATATGGTTGCATGTGGTTATGCACCTCTGTATGCGTTGTGACATTTGCCATTTGGACTATCAGAATGACTTTGTTTTAATCTTGTTCTTTCCCTGTTGTCTTTTGTCATTATGGAGTATGAAGGAATTATGTGTATTTTTTTTTAGCTTTTTGTATGCATTTCAGCTGATCTGTCTGAAGTTATCCTGTCTGGTTATGTACCATTACACAAACACAACCCGAAAGAAGGAAAAAAAGAAATGTGACAGTGCCAAAGATAACAGCAATTACAGAGGAGCTGAGTTATGACCCCACCATTGTTGCCTGGGAAGTGGCTACTTCTTTGTAGTATCTTTGACAAGAATGGCGGCTTCTTCTCAAAGTGAAGCTTAAGGTGCTAAAGGAAAACCTTAAACCATTAGGACCTGTTGCCTCCAGATCTAGTAAAAACGTGGAGTTGAGTGATTTATGAGGGACTGCCTTCACACCATTGGACAGAGGCAAGGAAGGAGAGGCCACTTTTTGCAGCAAACAGCAT
>NW_008825410.1:10055361-10069644 GCF_000699105.1 Pygoscelis adeliae
AAGGGGAATGTAGTGTAAGATGCTGCTGCTGTTTTACATCTGTTTCTCTAGGAGATTAAAACAATGTTAGGAAATAATTCAAAGTGTTGCAGCCTGTTTAGATCTGCAAGGTTAACAGCGTGAGCAGTTTTTGGCCCAGAGACTAGCTTGAGGAATGATCGAGTTGCAGGTTCTTAATCAAAAGAAGGTCACAAAGAGGATGCTTTGGTAGGGAAGTGGACACTGAAGGCACAAATGAAGAAGGGTTATGGAAGAGGTAGCCAGAGGCAGTGTGACAGCTAGAGTGTAAGCCCTTTGGGGTCGGGTCTGTGTTTTTATGTATGAATACAGTGGCTAGCATGTTGGGAATGTAGTCTCCCTGCTGTGTGCCAAATGTGATTTTAGTAGAATTTGCTAGGGCTCACCATTCCCCCATTAGCATCAACCAGTAAAATGTGCATACTTCTGTCACAGGACATAATCATAAAACGATGTTGTACAGCCTCCCGATTTAGATCAGAACAGTGTCTGCTCAGATTGGGTGCTACTATGAGACAAGTCTTTCCTAATAATAGGGAGCTCATTTCTGCACTGTTTTTCTTTTATTGAGTGCTAAGGTCATAAGTAGGTGGCTTTACTTTTGATGTTATTCCAATATGCCAGTTTTTGCAATGAAAAGCTTGAATAATACTCATGGTGTAAGTCTGCCAATTTCCATTTTTTATTAGTAAACTAATGCCTGAAATAAGGGGAAGAAAAAAAAGCATTTTTCCAACTATATGCACAATATTTTCTTTTGGGTATGGTGTGCACTGGTACTACTAATGCACTTATGCATTAAGCTCTTCACTTTCATAATACTTACAATTTGTATGTAGTAAAACACCATTTTATGACATATTTTTAGGTTTTTTTAGGAGAATATTTGACTCGTTGCAGCAAGCAGTAGTAAAGGGGAAGGGGGAGGAGCAAGATGTTTTTGTTAGAAAATATACAAGTTAAAAAAAGCTGGTCAGCTATATGCTTGACTGGTTACTGAAATGCTGGAAGAAATGTTACTAAGTGTGGAATTACATCATCTTTCCTCTATACACAGAAAAAGCCCAAGGAAATACCATTTGTTATAAGACCTACGCTCCATAATCTGAAATGCCACTTTACTGCTAAGAGCAAAAGGATAAAAAAGAAACAAACAAAAAGCACACAAAAAAACCGAGAGCCTAAAGAAAGTAGTGGTGAACAATTCAAATTAAATCAGCTTTTTACTCAAGTAAAAAAAGGGGGAGGAGGAAAAAATCCCTCAGTTTATTTAATAATTACAGTTCAAAGAGAAGCAAAAACCAGTGCATAGACACAGAAGACTGTGCACATTAATGTTCCTTTATAATCTCCACAGAAAGTTACGATTATTTACAAAATCTGACACTGGATTAATAAAAATTCAGTTAGTGCCTTCCTTTGCCTGCAGATCTGAATCCTGGTTCCTCTTCCAAGACTACAAAAAAGAGCTTAGCAAAGGGGACTCCCACAACACGTAGAAAGGGAGAGGCGAGAGTAGCCTCCTCTCCCTCCAAAACCGAGGATCACGTAATGATGTCCATTTGCATCACTACAACAGTGACAGGCCCGTGGTGATGTGTGCTTATTCCTTGCTTTCTGAATGACGTGTTTTGCTGAGGGCTCGGAACAGCCACAGGCGCCGTGAGCCGGAAGCTGGACCTCAGCCAGCTCCTTGAGGTAGCAGAAACAAAGCCCCTGCTTAGCTGAGCCAAAGCAGGCTTGGTGGACTTTGTGCTAAGACTCACATTGTCCTGCATTCCGTGGTGCAAACACTGTGTATTAGACTTTCTGCAGGCACGGAGAGAGAGAGAGAGATGCAACTTTCTCAATCCTGGAGTAGGCTAGAGGGAGACAGCCACAAAAGCAATGGTTGTGTTTGTCTCAAAGGAACAGGCGGGATCTTTCTTGCTGCCTTATTTTCAGCAGTTATATACATTTCCGTGATGGACAAATGCAGATATTTTGTGAATCAGAGCTGAACACATAGCTTTAGAGTGAAAAAACAGATCAAGCCCTCTATGGTTTCTTGACCACCAGTGAAAAAACCCAAAACAATCAAATTCTATCTAGATAGAGGTTTAGTTAGTATTTCCACTGGGCAGTTAACGTGAATTGCTCCTGTTACGAACCATCTGCAGGGTTTTCACAAAGATAAGGTCTACAAGAGTAGAACACAGCAGCTTTCTTGCCATCCATGATATCAGCACTTCAGAATATGCCTCCGGTGAACCTCACAGTGGCTATGACTCATAAATCCATAGTAGTTCGGGACTTGCTAGCAGAGGGGCTGTTTTTCTCCACGAGTGGCCCTCACAGTTGATTGTGACTCGTAAATCCATAATAGTTCAGGACATGCTAGCTGAGGGGCTGTTTTTCTCCATGTGTTGTACTCTCCCCTTTGCACACACTAGAGATATTTCCAACCAATACACCCTTGTTTTGTAAGGAAGGAAATAGGTGGCAGGCTGGTCAGAATTGTGCTGCAGCCCACTTGAATTCCTAATATTTCAGTGTCCTTTAATTTAAAAACGTAAGGAATCTTTAGAATTCAGAGTTCACTTTCCAGCTCTTGGCCTGAAATAGTTAATTCCTTAAACTACAGCTCGTGTTACAAAGCTGATTTGCAGGCATTTGATGTTGCTTTGAGAATGTGCTTTGAGCATGGAGACACTTCTGGTTTTGTAAGAATTTTTGAGGTTTCACTGTTTCGTTGTTTCTTTTTTATGGCAGAGCAGCTAAGAGATGAGGATAAGTATCTTTTCTAGTGTTCAACCTAAAATATATAAATAATGAAACAGAGGTCTAGTGTCAGTACTGAGCATTAAAAGAAAAAAAGAATCTGTGGAAAGTATAGTACTTTTTTTTTTTCCTCCCTACCTAAGGTGCTTTACTGCTCTCCTAAAATAGGATATAGAAAAACTGTAATTAGCCAGTCAAAATATATAGAGTCAGATTACTAATGAAATGCTCATTTGGGACTAAATCCCGATCCTACTGAAGTCACTCGAAACAAAGGATGCGGAGAACCTCAGCTGAAATGCTGAGTACCTTTGAGGACTGGGCCTCTCCTTCCAGAGAGCTGGAAAGATATATTTAAGATTCGCCTGCAGAGGAAGTCATAGCATGACAAGACAAGGATGGCACCATTCAGAAGAGCTGTCTTGGATGGAAATAGCAGTTGCTCTGATTATAGCTTCCCTTCGTTCTTCCAGGGGTGTCTGCTCAGCTGACCAGCACTCGTCTCCGTCGGAACACCTCCGTGGGCACCCCGTTCTGGATGGCTCCAGAGGTTAGATTCATGTTTCAAAACGTTTTGTCACTGGTATTTGAGCTGCCACATTCTGCATTTCTGTTCTTTCTTTGACTTTCTTCCTGACCACTGGACCTTTCACCACATGAAATAGCAATGTCCTTCAAAAAAGTGTTTTAGACCTTTTTTCTTACATGTTTGCAAGGATTAAGTTACAATGGGGTTTATTTTTGAAACGACAAGGTTAGAGCCAGAGATCAAGATGTTGAATTGCTTACTAAAATGTTAAAGAGGAGAGAGTACTACCATTGATCCTTTCCAGCCTTCCAAGCTCTGAAACTATAGCTGTCTCATCTCCCCATGGATGGAAGGAGCCCAGGGTGGTACTGTGATACATTATAGCTTTTATTTTTTGATTTCTACACCTGGAAAGTTTTTAATACTATATATCAATAGCTGACAGCAAGAAATGGAAGAGGTTATTATGAATAAATAAGATGTACTATGTATCTTTGGAGATTTTTCCAGCCTGAAATTGAAGCATATAAAGATACATTTTAAGCTGAGGCAGGAAAAATATTTTGTTATAAATAAGCCTATGTACTTACACTATTTGTATGCACAGAAACACATGCATATACATCTATTTATAGTACATGAAACTACTCTGTTTATACACACATATTTTTATAAACATACTCTGTTTATACACATTGGTCTAGCCATGTAGCTAACGGGATACACATTGGTTTAGACCTGTAGCTAATGGGATGAAAAATTCTAGATTCATCCGGCATTGTGGATGAGCTGAAATGCATATGAAATTAAATACACTTGCTGTAAACCAGTGGCAAACACATTGTCGAGAAATTATCTTGATCTTGAAATTGGCTGATTTGGCTGAATGAGGACCCAGTAGGAGACAGTGAATTCAACTTCTGCTTTCCGGCTTGTTTCACTTCATAGAGAGAGCAGTATAGCTCCATTAGTTATTTTGCAGGAATAATCCATAGAAAAGAGATTTAGGGTTGTTGAGTTTCCTTCTACTTCCCTCAGCCATGGGATGCAGTTTACCACCTTCAGCTGAAAAAGCAAAGGATTTGCACTCTTTTGTCAGACCAGGGAACATCTGGTGAAAGAACCTGGTGTTCACAGAGACCTGCTTTCTCTAGTTTAAGCATTGCCTATTTTCAGCAACAGGATGCTTTAGCTTGCTGAATGTGTGCAAGTCTGTTTATTTCACCCAGTATCCCCATCCTGTAAGAGATTGCCCCAGCTGTGGATGTACTCTTAAATTCGGACGTTTGACCATCCAGTGACCATCCCAGTCTTTTACTCCAACAGGTGATTGCCTGTGAGCAGCAGCTAGATAGCTCCTATGATGCCAGATGTGATGCATGGTCACTGGGTATTACTGCAATAGAGTTGGGAGATGGAGATCCACCCCTTGCTGATTTGCACCCTATGAGGGCACTCTTCAAAATACCAAGGTAATATCTTGATGTGTTTATTTCTTGCCAGGTTAGACAACTTTTTCCTTAACTGTTACTCTCTTCAAACTTAGACTGTTTAAGTATGTGCAGTTTCTTCATATTATTTGTACTAAGAGGAGGTTAGAAATTGTCCAGCTGTATTTTCTGCCTGCTCTGCTTCAGCCATGTGCGCACATTGAGAAGTTCAGAGCTGATCATGGCTACATTTGAGAAAAAGCCGTAAGGCCTTCTCCTGAGTGGACTGCTGCCCAATATACATGAGCGCAGGACTCAGCTGAGTCCCGTATATTCTGTTACAGAGAATGACTTATGATAGAAATACAGAGTCTGAGTATGCCACTGTGGTGAACAGGCCCCACACCTGTCCTCAAGAGTTATCCCATGTCCTTTGAAGCAAAGTGTTGGTCCACCACTCACATACATTTAGGCTGCCACCTTTCATTAGCTTGTGCTGGTCCTGGCAGTTCCAGTGCTGCTGTCCTCAGGCAGTGCAAATAGCAACTTCTTTCACGTTTTCTTTGAAGCTGGAGATAAAAGTACCCAAAGTGCCACTTACAGCGTTTCAAAGAACATCAATCTCAAAGTCTGTAGGGGATGATCATACAGCAGTTTGTGGATTTCACTCTAACAGATGAAGTAGTACCACAACAGTTGAGACCATATAGTATACCTGAGTGCTTCAAGTCCTTTTCAGCCAAGTCACCCAAATTAGATTAAATTACCTTCAGGTTTAAGAAATTTTGGCTGACTTGGCACTGAAGGAAAGCATGAATGCTCTTCTCACCTTTACTTGGTATGGGGAAAGCAGTTGCAAACTGCTGTAGTCAGTAATTTCAGCTAGGCCTTCAAAAAAAAATCTGGCTTATAGCCTTACAAATATTGGGCACCTACCCTTTCTGCCCTGGGGCAAATATAAGATCGATATCCTTTCATTTCACTAAGTGAAACCTGAAAGTGGTAAACATTAAGCAGCACTTAAACAAAAGCAGTTATGATGATTAATCAAAAATAGACAAAGAGGCACCTCATCTATAGGTGACTCCTTTTGTCTTCGTGACTACATTCAGTGAAAACGGCACCTCTGTTTGAACAGAAGACGACTGTTAAAACAATTTGAACCAAATTAACACCTAGAATAAACAGATCTAACTCAACAGAAAAGAAAGAAAAAAAGAATTTACACTAGGTCTGTATTTAGTCCTTCACTTGACTTCTGATTATCTTCTGATGAATGAGAAGTAGTTAATAAAGAGCTAGTTCCTTCTGACACTTTGCTCAGCAAGTTGATTAATTCAGTCCTTCTGGGAAAACTTAAAATAGGATTTCTTTTAAAAAATACTCTTAAGAAAGTACATTGTTTCAGGCTTGAAACGAGAAACTTGCCATTACAAGGGAATAGTGATTAATGGGTTGTTAGTTTCATTTCCGTTTATTGATTTGATTGAAAAAATTACAGTGATTCTTAGCTACGCTTGGTAGATCATCTCCATGCTATTTCTCCTTGTTAGTTATGTAAAGTAGGAGAACCAGTGAGGCATTGTATCATCTACCCATGCTCCTTTTACCAGTGGAAATCAATATCTTCTTTCAGTGGCCTTCTAAAACTCATTACTCAGCCTGCCTTCACACATTGTTTTTGTCAAGCTTATTAACTTATCATCACACTGACCTTTGCAGGAATCCTCCTCCAACACTACAGCAGCCTGAACTGTGGTCACCTGAATTCAATGACTTCATTAAGAAGTGAGTAACAACTGAGACCACTGTAGCTGAGCATGGAACATGTGTAAATGTCATGTGTGAAATATCTTTGTATTCTCTGTGGAAATCTGTTGCTACTAATATTTTTCCTTAAAACCTAGTTTGTAAATCCAGTTTGACTTCAAAGTGAGGCTCCAGATTTAAAACATGAAATAACAACATTTTAACACCTTTGATATTTCTGTTTTTCTTAATTTAGAGAATATTTAGGTTTTAAATGCAGTAATTTAACTTCTTGGCCTCATCCATTCTGCGAAATCTTGCAGTTTTCAGTACAGAGCTGTTGTGATTAAGATGGGTGTATTTATTATGGAGGTATGAATGAACTACAGACAAGCATTTCAAAATTTAACAGCAATCCCTCAACAATCATATGCTTTTTCTGCCAGCACAGGTGCTTGACTAAAGATTATGAGAAGCGTCCAACAGTGTCTAGTCTTTTGCAGCATGATTTTATTAAGCAAATTGAAGGAAAAGAAAACGTGCTACAAAGGCAACTCATGGAATTTATTGATGTTCATCAACAAATGGGAGTCACTGAAAAGGCAAGGTAAAAGTAGCTAAAAAGTAGACCAGTTGGGACAATTTTGATACTTTCACTGTTTCAGAATGGCTAGCATTCAGAGAAAGATTCACCTCTCATAACTTTAGCTGGTCAAAAAATAGGGACCTTAATCTTTGGGGTACCCTATAGAGCCAATGCAAAAAGAGGGGCATCATGATTCACACGTGGGATGAAACAATCTTTAGAAGTGCCTCCCCTTTCTCCTGTAACTCAAGATGCAGATTAGGATCCCAGTTTTCAAAAAGCTAAAGTTAGGTGAAATTAATGTCTGGCATTTTCTTACATTGGCATTGTCAGCTAATGTTTAGTTTAAGCAAGTATGCTAAAAAGTAACTAGTCAGGTTCCTGCAAGAATTGGATGCTACCGACTGAAAGAAGTGATAGTGGTACCAGACCTTGTTTTGCAAACTTCAAATCTTATGTCTTATTGAATAGATACTTTCTTTCTTCCACTAGTATTTAGTAATATCAATTCTGTATAAGTCACTTAGCACCTGATGGCTTTTATTTAAAACAACTGAAAATGGCTTGGCTCAATTTTACAATTTGAAAAAAAAACACCCAGTACACTGAAGTAATGTATCAGATGTGAAATGTAGTAGAAGATTAGTATTGAGGTACTACTACTGGTGTGACTTCTCCTGTGCTTCAAGGTAAAGGATGCCTTTTTTTTTTTTTTTAAAATGGAACATAAGATTTAAAAGACATTTCGGCATTATCATCTGTATGGAAAAAGCTTACTAAGATCTGCCATATTTCCTTTCACACATATTTATAGAAATAATATATATGGCAGTCTTCAGTTCTGATCTTGGAGAATTTTCTATTTACTCTATCCTTTGAAAGATAATAAAAAATATATTTCTAAATAATTTGTGATTTTCAAGTTTTCTTGGACTTCGTGTAAGTGGATGTGGGATGAGTAGTAGTTTCTCTTTTCTGGTATTTCAGTAAAAACCTATGCAGTTGACTTAAATTAAGCCTCAGACTGGATTTGTATGTTCTATGTGGTGCAGACTTGACATTTGCTTAATCCAGAAAGATTCTGGAATTGAAATAAGCTTATCGGATGTCAGTTTTCAGCACTAAAACAACAACGTAATCCAGACTTTAAAAAGTATTTCTTTATGAAACACAGGGAAACGATATGTGGTAAAATAAGTCCAGAACACTAGATTGTATGAATTTAAATCCTGATAACGCTTGTGACACTGGTCTTTTGAAAGCCTAAATAATTTTTGAAAATCAAGCTTCTAAGTCAATTAAGTATCATGAGCTTTTTTACCCATTTTATAGAACTCATGTTTGTTTTCTATCAAGTCCTATTTTTTTTCAAATCCTTTAATTTTTTCCACGTAAATGCTGCATAAAGCAAATTACATGAATTTTCTTTTCCTATACAATACAAACATAAAGAAAGTGGCCCAGTTTACATGTGCATAGAGTAGTCGAATGGCATAGGAACAGGACAATCTATTGGCACTTTCTGCATGCTGTTTAGACTGTGTTTTATTAACTGATCACTCTTCATATGAACCAGAGTTTAAGGGAATGTATTACTATGTGATGAATTTACCTATGCTTTTACAGTTGATCAAGTGCAATTTCTACATAAATGTTCCCAAAGGAAGATGGAATTTTCTCTCTGAAAATAATAATAATTTATTATCGGAATCTGTGCCAAAAAAATTACTTATTTAACTAAGGGCGTAATTTAAATGGCATGGTTAAACTAGTAGCTTGGTGTGTAGTGTCCATATTTCAGATTAGCAGTTCAAAATACTAACAAGTAGGCTGATACTAGTCTAAATCTCATTTGCATTGATTTAAACAAATCTTTTCATATCTGAGATCAGTGAAGGGAGTATGAAAGACTGCAAGTAAAAATCACATTTTACAGTCACTGTAGCTATAATCACTTCAGCTTTAACACGTTTATTGACTACATTTGCTGGAAGATTGTCTTTCATAGCAGCGAATGCATAAAAAGGTTAGCCTTCTGCTAAAAACAGTAAGAATACCCATCTTAGTATCTATTGCTATCTCTGTACAAGTAACTGGCGAAAGGACGAGAGGAAATGGCCTCAAGTTGCGCCAGGGGAGGTTTAGATTGGACGTGAGGAAAAATTTCTTTACTGAAAGAGTAGTTAAACATTGGAACAGGCTGCCCAGGGAAGTGGTTGAGTCACCATCCCTGGAAGTATTTAAAAGACGGGTAGATGAGGCGCTTAGGGACATGGTTTAGTGGGCATGGTGGTGTTGGGTTGACGGTTGGACTCGATGATCTTGGAGGTCTCTTCCAACCTTAATGATTCTATGATTCTATGATTCTAAGAAAAGCAGTCGTTATATTCCAGTAGCTGAAATTGTAGTAAAGTACGTATATCATTTCACTTTAGAAGAAATTAGAATTCCAGGCCTGTAAAGGACATTACTACAGAACGGCATTTGTTTTTTCTTCTGTTGAATGATAAAAAGATTCTACAAAGATCTTTGAATTCAGTAGTCACACTTTTTTAAAAGTCTTTAAATACTAATCATATGTATCTTCTGACCTTCAGTCTGCACAGGGCAAATGGTGTCAACAGAATTCTGTACAGAAGTACCATGTAAATCTGATTCAGAGTCAAGACATAGGCTGTGTAGTAACAAGTCACCTGGAAAAGTCTCATCTTAAAATCTCCTGGCGTTCTTTTCTTGATTATCCTTTTCTGGGACTGTTTGTACACTGGTGTGTTAGGGCCCTACTGTGGAATCCCTGAACTTTCACCAGTTGCTGGCAACTTTCCTTGTAAAGCTCCCTCCTGATCTCCAGCTCACGCTTTCTCGGCCCATAATTTGAAGGCATAGTTCTGCTTGTTGGCACTGGGAGGCAGGTATTAAAGAACCCTTCCTTCCACCGAGGCAAGAAATCCTCATACCTGTGTCATGTTGTATAAATAGGCATGCCATATACACTCAAGAAATTTGGTAACGTTGACTTAAAGCTGAAGGTAAGGAATCCAGTTATTTTCTCGGTATGTGTTTCCCCTCTTCAAATTACACTTTATTAATAAAAATTTTGTATTTCCAAAGAAAAAAAGTAAAATGCTTGGAAGTTAATAGCTGAGGTCTGGCCACTGAGTCTTCCTGTGTGTGCTATTCCTGTTTTCACTCAAAATCAAATCACCCTCTTTGCCTAGCATGCAGAGGTATAATTTGGCTCTGACTGCCTTCTGCAGTGGTAGTCTGTTGTGGTTGTGATCCTTTCTTGTTGTTCGCTGAATATGCAGTTGGTATAGTTTGGAAAGAAGAGACCATGTTAGGTTATGTCATATTTTCTGGGGTTTTTGCAGAACACCAGATCCTCAGATCCAATCTTTGTGCATCATGCCGGCTCGGGAAGGGTGTGTGATCTCTAGGCATAGAGTGGAGCCACCCTACAGTCACCATTAGCACCATTGTGCCTGAGGTATTTTCTAACATTGACGAGTCACTGAGTCATTAGGGCATTGCACTGGGCCCTCTGAACCTTCCCATTATTGTTACTATTCTAGCGAAGAGGAACCTACTTTTAGACCATTGTGCTGCATCCTTTGCAAACACCTAGCAAGAGGAACAGAGCCCACCAACCTCCTGAGTAACCAGAGAAATCTCAACTTACACTGATAAAACTTTTAAACAGCAATATGCCGTAGATCTGCTCCAGACTTAATGAAGGTGATGGAAGATTGTGCTGTTTTTTCAGTAGCCTCTGAACAGAGTCTTATAGCACTAACACGTCCTGTGCTACTTGAGGCTCAAAAAAGCATGAATACTAGCAATGAGCTTCATTACAAATTCCACTTTTTGACTTTGAGCAAATGCAATACATTTTTCTCTAAAGTCATGACTTCTTTATGCTAAAAAAAACTGTTTGCAGCTTAACCTTTCCTAGCTCAGATCTCAGGTTGAAGAAATTACGATGGGAAGAGCATGAGAAAATGTCCTTTGATAGATTAATATTTTCCCATAGCATCTTGACTGAAACGTCTCTAAAATCTGCTTTTTGGAATGATGAAGTAAGCTATGGGAGATAAGTTCATGTTAGGGAGGAGGTGAAGCCAGCAAAGTTGCATACTAAATGTATTTAATTTGTGGCTTTGTTGTTTAGCATTTGGGTTCTCACTGAACTGTGAATTCCTGGTGAGTGGAGTCGCTTTCAGGACGAGGGCCTTGGGCTCCTGCAGGAGTTACCTTTATCATGGCTGTGGCAAGAAAAGCCTGTTTCATTGTGCAACTTCATAAGGTGGTATTTGCCTCTTTTTAGAGGGGTTCATGACTCGTAATCATCTTGATACTTCTTTTCCCTCAGTCTTTTCAAATTGATGAACTTTCAACTAATAGAAAAAATTCCGTTACATCCTAGTAGTATGATCTTGAGGTTTTATGCAAATAAACTTCATCCCATTATCTGTTATTCCAGTCCTCAGGACCACCTGGCTTTTTAAATATAGTATTTCAATTCTTTTCTGTGTTGACAGTGACACAAGAAGCATGATAATGGAATTTATTGCACGATCTTCAGTGAAAATAAGACAAATTCTCTAATGAAGAAACAATCTCATTGGAGCCTGATCATTCACCTTTGAACACTGCTTAAGTTTCCCCCATTTTTAGCCAATCCCTCAATCACATACTTACATTCTTGTAAGTCACATTATAGCTGTTAAGATTTATAATTAGTGATGAAACTAATTATTAGAAATGAGTGCTGCATCATATACCCAAAAACTGTTCTAAAAATACACTTCTTGCTAGGCCAAACGAGGGGAAAAAAACTGTATTGTAAAGAGTTTTACTTTGCAACAGAAATAGCTGTCTTTGAAACGGCCTTCAGAACTGTCGCATCTACACCTGACAGTGAGGCTTGTAAGACTTTTATCTTGAGTTGTTTGGCTGTCTTAATCTTGACTGCTTTTACAATAGTCTCTGCAGAAATATGCAATGATTAGTACAATGTGTATTTCCTGGGAATTATGACTCATTCCAGAACGAGCTGCATATGCGAGGGATATTCACTGCACCTAGATTTCAGCAACTGACTCTAGTCCCCAGGTTAAGAGACTCATTTTTATATGCCCTCTAAATAAATATGGGAAAGAGACCCATTCTACTGCAAAGTGATTCAGAGCAAGGGCTTTTGGGTGAGCTGAATTACTCTCCTAAGAGTTTGTCCTTCTGTATTGGCCACGTAGGGACAGCACTGAAATCCAGTGACAGGGTGCTAAACAGTTGCTCTATATAACTATTTGGAAAGTTCAGGGAGGTAAGTGCATAGAAGTTTATGTACAGCATGCACAAACGTGGTTATCAATTTATTCACCCCTATTAAAAGCAGGGAGTACCATATAGTTTCCTTCCATGACTTTCCCTGATTGCGCAGACTTGTGTCCCTTATTTTCTGGGTGTTCTCTCTCTCCCTCTCTCTCTCTGACTCATCCTGACAGTTGAAAGCAGCTGATTGATAGCAATCCTTCAAGCTCAACTCTGCAGGGCAGGCTGTAGTGGAGAGCAGGAGATCACTAGACTAGCTTGACAAAGGCAGTATGAGGAGCAGAGTAAGATAGCTCACACAGAGCCCAGTGCTGCCTTGGTCAAGGTCTCCAGATGAAATCTGTAGCAGAGTAGGGGCTTAAACCTGAGACGTCAGAGTTCCAGACTAATCCCTGAGCACTTCAAGGCACTTCTTCCTCTCCTGGAACTCGGCGTGAGCTTTGTTGTACCAACAAGGAGCACGTATTCTTGCATTGAGAACACTCGTACATAGGATGGCTATGCTGCAAACTGCTCTCGGGTGGTAGAAGCAATAAAGAGTTTCTGGCACTGCAGGCCGTAGAATAAGCAGATCTCCAGTCCCATGTGCTTCTAGCTAATACACATCTCTATAGCAGAATAAGAATGCAGTTTCAGTCTCCTTCTGTACAATACAATGGGCAACAGCAGTGCCTGAATGGAGATAGTTTACCTCCTGAAGCAAAACAGGAGAAAAGTTCCTCCTGCATTCAGGACTCCCTGGGACTAATGCTCTACAACTGCTACTTACTGTCATGTCAGTCCACTTGCTCAGCAACTGGTTTCTCCTGAAGATGGGATACCTCACCAGGCACCGCTTACTTTTGGAGCTTCCCCTTCATCTTCTCAGAATGGTTCTCACTGTAGAACATGGGCCTGACGCATAATGGCAATAAAGAACTAATCCCAAAGAGTCCTTTTGGAGATCTCTTATTTGCTCAGTTAAGAACACATATTTTTCCCTGAAATTTGTCAGAGGATACAGCCATTTCGTGAGACTATTATGAAGGACCAATAATCTGCAGAGCCCTGCAGGGCATGCAGTCTTTTGCAGGGCATGGTAAACCAGCACAGACTTTGGCAAACTGACCCAACTGACTGGACATGGGCCACCTCTCAATCAAAAGCCCTGTAGCTCTGCTGGGCAGCACTCTGCCCTCAGCAACATTGCAAAAGCTTGAGCACAGCTCCCTGAGACTGCAGCCAGTGCTGTGCAATCATTTAAACATAGAGGGAGCACGCATTGTGCAGATGCAGCTGGAGTCTATCAATACACTTTTCTAAATTCAGGTACAGATTTTGCATAGATATAAGACTATAGTTTTATTTAAGCATATTTCACCAGATACATCTGTTGAAGACAAAATTTTGATTTTAAGTGTGAATTAATATTGCTCTATGCAGCCTCCAGAGAAATAGAATCACCAGCAATGACAGATCCTGTACAGGCTTCTCTGTGTTGCTTCTGTTCTGTTTGTCACTTTTAATGCTATTTGTAACTGCTGGGAGGTGTACAGCTGTTCCCGCCTTCACCTTACAGAAAACTTGATTATTTTTGGTGTCATCTTTACACCCAGACTAAGGCCAGCCCTTTTCCTGTCACTTCTTAGTCTGTAGATGATTCTCCAACCAGTTTAGGCAGAGAGTTCAACAGGGCATCATGAGTCACACTTCCCTTTTCATGGTATTTTTGGAACTATCAGAAATCTTTTAAATACATTCTGACAATTTGAAAAAGAAAAAGCTGCAGTTGCCTCATATTGATTTAACTGAACCTTGAAAGATAAGTGGCGGGGAGTGAAGGAGGATGCAAGAAACAATGCTGCCTTGACTCATTTTCTTGTCCATACTGGGTTGATGTT
>NW_008825411.1:0-4749 GCF_000699105.1 Pygoscelis adeliae
CCACCCAGGCACTGCTGCTTTGGGAGGAAATTGTTTTTATGAAACAATCACTCAACTTACACTAAGAAACATATCAACAGGCTCTACTACTGCTTAAGGTGATTTGGACTTGAGCTTTTCCATGGTGTGCCACCTGCTTATAGCCAAGAACCCAGAAGGGACAAGAAAACGTGAAAAAGGTGCAGGATGCTGCGCAGTCATCTCCTACAGCAGAACTGAAATGGGGAGCGACTTAGCTGGCCAGGACCAAGAAGTGGCAGAAGGATCTTTCTGCGATGGCAGGGAACACGAAAGGACACATGCAATGCCACAGGACCGGTGAGCAGCACATCCTGTGCAATGGGGTAATCCAGTGTTTATTAGTAGTAGTATTTGTATTTTTCTAGAAGCAAACGTAGACATGGCATACAGCTGGGGACAAGGATGGCGTTGAACTAAGTACACCACCGTCATTAATGGATTTGGCTGGCAAGGCACTGAAAAACTATTCATCAGCAATCCCTATCGCCATCATCCTAGGCCAGCTGTAATGACTAACTATAGCCTAAAGAGCAATCCCATAGACGCATGATATATGAAGTACAAAATGTGTTTTCCTAAACTTCTGCGAGGCAGGCAAGCAACAAATTAATTTGTTGTAATTAAGTCTGATGATGCGATGATTTGAGCATGACCTTTGTAAAAAGGGCAAAAAAAAGTCTACCATCATTCATTAATGTTAATAAAGCCGTTGAGCTCTTTACTAAATACATGTCCATCAAGGGTACATTGCAAATTGCTACACAAGCAGTCTTCATTAGTGTCTAGCAGGGCAGGTCACGCTACACGTGGGCTATATAGCAAAGAAGAGTTCAGTTTTAGGCACTAAGAATTGTATTGGTATTGGAGACAAGATGAGAGCTTCACTGGTTTGTCACCCAAATCCGGATGGAAGCAGCTGGGGTAACCCTCCACAAACACCCCCAGGACAAATTCAAAGGAGACAAGGGGAGAGCTGCAGCTCCGAGGAATAGGAAGTAATTGCGGGAGGGGAGCAGCACAGGGTTTTATGGAGGTGGCACCATCCATCAAGGGACCAAGCACAGCCAGCACCGACCCTGAGCAAACAGAGCTGCTCAGATTCAACAGAAAGAGCCTTTGCAGGAATTCTTCACATTTACCTTTTTTAAAAACAGATGGGACATTATTTAAGTGTGTCACAGAGCATTTTAAGAAGAGCACGGACATTACCTGGACCTATTTGCTACCCCTGTGGAAGATGCCGGCTTCTGTAGCGACCCTCCACACCAGCTGGGGACTGAGACCCATAAGGAGTGGGCAGACAACCCAGCAACACGTTACACCTGTGGGAGTCATGAGACCACCCAAAAATAGTCTGAAACACCTGAAATTATGCCAGCAAGGCACCGCCACTTCAAGCTGGGTCTTGATGCTCCTCGCTGCCCTTCTCTGCCAAGCCCGCAGCACAACACTTGCCAGCATAGCAAGAAAAACAGACGGTATAAAAAAAGCCATCTCTGAAGTGTTGTTTCACAGCTCAGTTCCTCATTTCTGGTGCCTAGGGCTGCTGGCGGCTTCAGCACCACAAGACTGAACTTTCCATTTTGCGTGCGGAGCCCAGCCAGAAACCATGGATTGCAAAAACTCAGGCACCAACAAGAGACACCACAGACTGGTTTAATTAACGGCAACGTCCTCTCTACATTAGTCAATTCTGTGGGACCAAGGTGTGACTTAAATCATGTTTAATGGGTGAATAACTAAGAAGAACTACAAAGCTATTAAAAAACCCCAAACCCTTAGCCGTGCCCGCTGGCACCCCGGTGCCGCAGAATTACGATCCGCAGCGAGCACACCACGCCGGGGAAGCAAAAGGTGTGTTCTGAAACAACAAAAAGGAGGACATTAAATCACACTGTGCTGCAGAGGGTGTGTAAAGCCTAATTTCTTAAAAAGTAACTTTGGCTGACAGAGCAGATACGTGGCCGCATGTCTCTGATAGGAAAGTTCTCCACCATGAACTCCCCTGTCGGAGTGATCGAATATTTGTTACTCGCTGTTACTCTCATTTTCCTCTGGCATTTCAGCACAAGGCCACAGCTATAAACAATAACAGGGGGTTTACGGCCAAACTTGAGAGTGCTCTCACCTCTACTGCTAGATTTTTTTATTTTTTTACTGGAGAGGGAAGGAGATGAAGGCGGTGGCATTTACAACACAAACACAGCACTAAATTCACCTGAGAAACACACCAGCCAGGATGCTGGGCTGGAGTCACAAGTGGTTTAAAGTAAGAATGAGGCAACAAAAACAGAAAAAAAAAAATTAATTTTGCTCAAAACGAGAAGACAGACATTCTCTAGAAATTGAATAGGTTCATATCCTCAGGCGTAAAACAAGAACAACTTTTAAAAGGGTGCTTTGATGTGTAAACCTAAAATATATCTAAATTACTTTTAATTATTAAAATTATAAATATATTTTACTGTGTTAACATAAACAATACCTTACCCTAGAGGGCCCCTTGGAGGTCTAAGTAAGCTAACTTTTATTATCCTCTCTTTTAGAATGGTAACAGGCATCTCCTTTCTAATTTCCACAGCAGAAACATGACCAAGGCCGAGAAGCTACCTGCTGCCCAGGAAGGACCGGAGCGGCTTGAGCCCCCAGCTGCCTCCCTGGGGCTGAGCCCCGGCACCTTCAGCACAAGGTCCCCGCTCCCACAGGGCTGGGGTGCACGGGGGGGGGCAGACCCTTCTTTCTAATTTAAAAGCAAATGAGGTTTTGGCTGGTTTTCTCAACCCACGTTCCATCACCGCGGGAATGCCCAGTTCCTGTGCCGCACCCGAACAGGAGGTAACGAGCCCATTTGCTTTTTGCCTTGGGAAAAAAACAAGGAGAACACTGCAGATTTCAAATAATTTTTCGTGGCTTGGCTGCGCAGGCTTTACCCACCCCAGCGCCCGGGGAGCTACAGGCGAGGGGGTCTCAGCACAGGCGGGCTCAGCAGCTGCACCTCCGCGGGAAAAAAATCACTCGACACTTTATGGTGCTACGTACAGCACCGCTGCCCGCAACCAGAACAGCCCCCGCTGAAGCATGCAGCAGTCTCTTCACTTCGCTGGCTTTCATTACAGCAAATTTCCAGCGACAACCAAGACCCCCAAACCACCTCGTCTTCGAAACAGCCAGAGGCCAAGAGGTAAAATACAAACATTGTCAAGACAGTTTGGTATTAGCAGTCTAACATCATTATAGCGCTAAGTGCTAGGGAAGAAATCCAGCGAGCCATCTGCAGAAAGAATAGGTATTACACACCCCTAACAGGCACGGCCAATAAATATATTTATCAGTTTAGAAATGCTAAATGAGTCTATGAGTCTGTTCCATTTAATTTCTCTCACAGAATAGTTCTCCAGATAAATATACGGAGGTTGAAAGCTTTTCATCTTTGCAGCTTGTTAGGAATCTAGATTAAAAAAAAAATTTAAAAAAATCCAAGGGTCTCTGCAGGGTTTTTTTCTAAGGCTCGCTCACCGTAGGAAAATGCACACACAGCCCTTTGCTTTCAAGTTCGTGAAACATCTCCTGAATAAGCTTGTTCATTGTTAGTAGGATTCAAAATAATTTATGAAAAGAGGGCTGTAGCCATACACCCTAGTACAGGCAAGATACCTCCCAGTTCTTACTGAGAGCTCTCCTCAGGCACAGTCCCTATCCTGGCAAAGTGCTGTTAATGTAACTACGGGTTTATCATACTCATCCCCAAATTCCCACCTGCCCGTTCTCTGCTGGGCTGGCCAGGGTGGCCATGGTGTCCCTGAGGTCAAGGCCACCAGCAGCTCTGCGTGGCGCCGGGTATCTGATTTCACAGCCCGCTTTGTGCCGGATCAGCACCAACACTTACTTTGCTGTTACGTCAGGAATGAAAGAAGCAGGTATTTTGTGGCTTGTAGAGGTTAAGATGCGGCAGACGTGGGACCGTGTCTCCTCCTGCCCTGCGAGGGAGCTGGGGAAGGGGAGGGCTCGTAGGGACAGTGCAGATGAGCTCAGTGCCGCGGGGCTGGAAGGCGTGAAACCAAAAACCCTCGGTCATGTCTAGAAAACACATGAGCTACACACTCTTAGAAATGAAGTTGTGACGGGAAAACGTCCCAAGTCCAATATCACGTAGACACCATCACATTTAAGTGTCTGCCTCACCTCAGCTTTAAACCTCCTTTCAAGCAGCCTCAGTGGAAAGGAAGATTATGTGTTTTTATGCTGGCAGAGATAACACATATCCTTTCTATTTATTAAGGTTCAGTAACAGTTTGAACCGCAATGTTTTTTATTCATAAAGCGATTTGCCTTTGTGGTGGGTTGACCCTGGCTGGGCGCTGGTGCCCACCAAAGCCGCTCTATCCCTGCCCTCCTCAGCCGGAGAGGGGAGAGAAAATATAACAAAAGGCTCGTGGGTCAAGGTAAGGACAGGGAGAGATCACTCACCGATTACCGTCACGGGCAAAACAGACTCGACTTGGGGAAATTAATTTAATTTATTACCAATCGACTCAGAGTAGGGTAATGAGAAATAAAACCAAATCTGAAAACACCTTCCCCCCACCCCTCCCTTCTTCCCGGCCTTATCTTTACTCCCCATTTTCTCTACCTCCTCCCCCCGAGTGGCGCAGGGGGACGGGGAATGGGGGTTGTGGTCAGTTCATCACACGTTGTCCCTGCCGCTCCTTCCTCCTCAGGGGGAGGACT
>NW_008825411.1:5399-7119 GCF_000699105.1 Pygoscelis adeliae
CAGCTTCTCACAGAAGCCACCCCTGTAGCCCCTCCGCTACCAAAACCTGGCCACGCAAACCCAAAACAGCTTTTCAGATCTGTCAAGTAGACGGCTGCGTTAGTGATCCAACCTGCTTTCACCGAGTGAAGGACAGGGGCTGATTGCTCATCCCCAATATTTTCGCAAATGCAAGTATTTATTGTAAAAGACGGTGAGAAGGGAACCTTTTAAAAAGAGTTGTGGTTTATTTTTTAACTACTTTAAAGCAGTTTGTCCCCAGAAAGAATTGTTTAGACATGGAGGGCATAAAAGTGATCATATTCTTATCCATTTTTTCTTCAGGAAATGATTACTAGGACATTAGCCTTGTATTGGGGATACAAAGCTCCCAGGACCCACAGAAAGCATGTTTCCTCACCCCTTTAATTGTACTTGCCTTCCTAAAATTGCAGTGTGAATGCTAGACAAGTGCTTGGTCCCACATTGAACCGGCTTTATAACCCCCAGCACCCAGTATGTCAAGCAGATGGTCTGGGGTGTCTTTATTCTCAGCCTTATAAATGATTGATTTAATTCATTTCTAATACAGCAGGGAAAACTCGAGTTTCGCTTGTATGATATTCATAAATGATGCATCAATGCAATTCATGATTCATTTCTACATGCTTTTTACATACCTATCCATCACTTCAAGCATCGCCGGGCACGGAAGCCGCACAGCCTCCCCAGGGGAGTCCCCCAGGTACCTCCAAAAGGTCGGGCAGCTGTAAATCAGGCGGATGCTTTGCCCTGGGAGCTCACTAGTTCGTTCAGAGCCGCACCACAGAGCTCTGAGCACAGGAGCGAAGCGAAGGTATGGTTTTCAAAGGACTCTGAGCAAGTCATACATCCAAGCAGGATTCCCATACTCGCCCTCCCTAAGTTCCCAGCCCAGGTGCTTAGATCCAGCTGCCCTGAAGCTGTCACCCATCGCTGCCGGCAGCCCATGACATACAAACCTTGCCAGACCAGGCGTTTGGAGCTACCATGCAACAGCCGCGATAGCTGCCCGGTACATTATTTCACTTTTCACATTGGTAGCGGATGAAGGGTATGTGTAGCTAGTGATTTAAATCTGCACCGAGCTTTCTCCTCTCTTTTGTTACCTTCCTAGGGAATCACAGGACGAGATTCACACGGTGAAAGTCTGCGTTTCCACCTTGAATTCATTTGCTTCTGCAACCAGCTGCCATTTTATATGCAGAGCTAGACAAAACACGGCACAAAAGGAAAAATCAGTAAACGCTAAATTGACTCACAATTCAAAGGCTGCGAGAGAAAAGGGTATGGTCCTACGATGAGGCACACGTCCAAACCTCTTTCAGAAATGCGTTCGTTTAGGTGAGTTAAACCATCTACAAGTGATGTTAGTAAATCAGCCGTGTTCTTGAAGTTACTTAGGCACTGGGTTTTGAAAATTATCCCAGCTTAACTGAGATATTTTGGCAAAATTGTATAATAGAGAGGGGCAGATCCCTCCCCGGGTGAGAGGGGAAGCCTGTGTTCCACCAGCACGCCCCAGCTATGGCTGGTGATGGATGCTATGGGCCAGGCCGTGAATGCATTATCCACATCGCTGGGAACCACTCACCAGAGTCCGATTAGGCCAGTTTTACTAAATCTTCAGTTTCACCATCATTTGCTGCACTAATGATGGTGCAGTTTGGCACCATCATTAGTGAGCTCTGTTCTGAACCGC
>NW_008825411.1:7154-13597 GCF_000699105.1 Pygoscelis adeliae
CCGGACCCCACAGACGCTGGACCAGGAGCCACCCTGGGAGGGGACGGATGCTTCCAGCTCCTCACACCACAACCGGTTCTTTGGATGCTCAGTGCTTTTTGAAACATGGACCCAAATAATCCATTTCTGCAGAAAAGATAAGCCTACATAATTATCTGTCCTTTGCACTGCCAGGCAATGTATATTAAAATGTTTCAATAGAGAATACTGCAATAAGTCCAGTTTTGATTTATTTTTTTGCCTTCTGGAAAGCGTAAAAAATAGAAGTGAATAGAATAACCAATAAAAGATAAGAATTCTCGTCTTCTTTCTTTTAAATTGAAGTTTACCTAAGGTACACCAATGCAGCATTTTAGCAGCACCTTTTACACTTCAAAGGATTTCTATGTTTATATTAAAACCTTGATCAGTGGGATTTATTATTTAACTAATTCCATTTGCAGGAACAAGCCAGAGATACAGCAGTCTTCATTTTAGTGAGTTTTTCTTTGTAATATGTTTTCCGTTTGGCAGGCAGAGGAAGGGAAACCATCAGTCACCAAGCCCTGCAGTTCATTTTATCAAACTCACAGAGCTTTGCCTGAGCATGAGTTTCCTTATGCCTCTTCCCACACCCCACCCTGAGAAACACAACTGCTAAAATTACCAGGCACGCAACGTCCACCGCGCTCTCAGCACACAACTTGGCTAACTCAGTGGAGAATCGCATCCAGCTTGTGCAGCAGTTTGGGCTTTAAAATTCATACGGAATAACCAGAGCTTACACGGGATGCACTGATAGCCGCCACGCCGAAACAGTCCACAGCTTCACAGAAACAGCACTCGAAATTGCCTGTCTCTTTTTCTTGCAGATCAACAGGAACATCCCGATCCTTTGAAAAATAAGTAGCATTTAAAAAAGGATATTTAGAAAAAATGCACTTGAATGAACTATAGTGTTAAGAGTTTATCCGTGTGTGTGGGAATGGAGGTGCCAGTCGGACGACGGGGCAAACCCCTCCGGGTCTGCAAGTCCTTGCAGATGCGTGTTAGAGAAGCGGTGAAGATAAATTCATACAGAATGCGCTCGTGCTCTACGTACTCCGGTGTGGGGAAGCAAGTCTGTCTCACAGCGGTCCCGCTGCCGGGCCGGGGTTGCAAACGTCACCGGCGGTGACACAGCGTTTAGCATTCATGCCCAGCATAGTTAGCACTGTACAGTTTTGCTGTAATTATATATTTGAGGAAATAAGCCCATTATAGAGTTGCTTCTTGCTTATACTAAGCTTTCTTTGAATGGACGCTTTTATTCTGACATAATGGTATAAACACGTAACAATTCTTATTAAAAAAAGAGCAAAAACTACATAAACCAGAACTTAACAGGGGTAAGTCAACATAGCTCAACTTAGTGCAATTAACCTTACTCCACTTGCCAAGGCTACTGTTAACCCCAAAATGACCTGTTAACCCACTTTCTCAAGCAGGTTGTCAAAAATATCTGAGGGAATGAAGCGCTGAAGTTTCCCGAGTCTCAAGTCACCCCTCTGCTCCTTTCACAAAATTAGGCTATCCCCATTACTGGATAAAGCAAAGAATAACTTGTGATGAAACACCAACATTTAGTTGCTACCTTGGTCAGAATTTACCTCTTGGGAAAGCATCTGCAGACAGGATTTGCCCATGGAAATGTTGTGCACGTGCAGAAGTCCTGCACAACGGTCCCCAGGAGGTGGGTTGGCACTCATTCCCGCAGTCATTAACAAATGTTTCCCTTGTCCTTGAGATCTTTCCATTAAATACACCCCTGTCTCTTGCAGAAAGCAAGCTTGACCTTTTCTATAGAATTAAGAGCCAATTTATTGCATATTTTAAATTTGTAATGAGATCAAAAGGGATAATACTAAGATGACCTGGAGATCAGCCCAAGACATGAGAGATAATTGTTTCCTTAATTGTGATGCCTGAATTAAATTACTTTTGCACTCTGTGTACTCAGGTGATATGTAAAATGGAGGTCTCGGCAGCCCCTGGTCATTCGTGCTCCACTGGCAGCTCTTGCAGGAGGAGGGGAGTTAACCTCTCGGCTGCGGTTCAGGCAATTACCTGCCTGCGTGTAATTACCGCTCCTCGCCGGCTTGCAGACACATACCACCTTCTGCTCCCAGCAGCCGCTCACCGGTGCGGTCGCTTGTGCCAGAGCCACCAAATCCCAGCCAGGGACAGCTGCATTTCGTACGTTCCTAGTAGTTAAATTTAATCCAGACTTTGCTCGGGTGGGGAAAGAAAAAAGACATATACATCCAGCGAGAGGTGTTCAGAGAAGGACCAGAGGCTGCACCCGTCTTTGCTTATGAAAGAAAATTTTTAACCTGAGAGTGACATCTGAAGCCATTCATTTTTCCTTAGAAAATAAACATTTTTCTTAAAAACAGCCAACTGCTCTGTATCAGGAAAAATAAGCCACTTCATTGCTTGCGGGGAAAGTTTCGTCCAACGATACAAATAACTCCCAGAGAAACCTATGAATTAGGGCTTATCGAGCACCCGCAGGCACAGGGACAGGTGCTTGCTTGATGTCAAACCAAAGACATCAGGCTTTACAAAAAAGTCCTACTTTATGAGGACTTGATAAATTATTGTCTAAGGTTTTGATGAGTGGGAAATCAATAGTTATAGGCTGGCTGGGTGCTTATAAATGATGCTAATTGGTAAGCAGGCATCCTGCTGGTGCCCTCACGTCCCTCTGTAGCATGTAGCACTCTTGGTAATGTATTTATAACACCTATGGATTGTTTATTAAGCACTTGCAGTTATGTTTTGTAACTCTACTGTTTGCCCAGTGAGTGTTTAATATACAAATAGGGAGTTATTTACTAATCGAGCACAGACAGGTCGTACTGGCTGAAACACCCTATCCTGGGATACGGGGCTCCAGCTCCAGGCATCACAGTCACTGCGCTTCGCTCCATCGTTCGAAAGCTGCATCTTAGAATCATGGAATCATTTAGGTTGGAAAAGACCTTTAAGATCATCGAGTCCAGTCGTACACCCAGCACTGCCAGCTCCACCACTAAACCATGTCCCTAAGTGCCACATCCACACATCTTTTCAGTACCTCCAGGGATGGTGACTCAACCACTTCCCTTGATCTTTTGCAGATATCTTGATCTTTTACAGATATCCTCTTTCCAAACTATAGTGAAAAACTAGAATTATTACACAGAATTGCTAGTATAAGCCGCCAGCTAACCATGACCATTTGTTCTTGAAATACAGGTTAAAATTTCAAAACGTACCGGGAGATTTTGACTTGAGACCCCTGAGGAGTCCCCGATTGCCAGAAGCAGACGCAAAGCCAAGATGTTCCTATTATTAGACATATTTGGAAAACACTGAATGGTGTTAATAGCACACAAAGACAGACAGGTCTCACTGCACCGCCCCGAAACTGCAGCGAGTTGGAGTCACGGACGTTTTATGGTATTGTCATAGAGGCCTCCGGTTTCCTTTCCAACCCCGAGTGCGAGCGCTGGAAGCAGCACGATGCTCCTGAAAGCATCACTGGGCCCATCCCCCCATTCCAACGGCGCCAAGCGATGCCTGAAGACGCCGGTGCCAGCGAGAGCCTCGGTGATGGAGGGGGCTCCCCGGCAGGCTCAGGCGGCCAGCTCCCGGCTCGCAGGGGAGAACAGGCAGATCAGAGGTACAGCCAGGCAAATAGACACGGCTGTGCAAAGCCACACGTACCACAAAGCTTTCCACGCTCTGTCCCGATTCACAACCGCGTGGTGTTTCTCAGCTGCTTTGCCTAAAGAAAAAACTTCTGTTTTCCCGAAACGCACTTTTTCAAAAAAAAAATGCTACACAATTTGTCCTGTTTCTTCCATAATATCAGTATACTTGCAATTAAAAAAAAAAATTAATTAACCAACAAATTCCTACCAAAAACCCACCAGGTTCAGATCCACACGAAATGGCTCCAGCGGGCAGATCAACCACCCTGCTACTTCCGCAGCAACAGGCAGACTCCCACCATGAACCCGGCAGCGTAATTCTCCCCCAGCCTCAGCTAAAAAGTTGGATTTCCCACTGTCATTATTCCAGGCGTCTCTGGGCTCGCTGACTAATTTAGACATATAAACTCTACTGCACTTCCAGAACAGCGAGTCGTTATTTACAGGGGGAAAAATTAAATTAGATTGAAGCTCCCCCCAAAAACAGATTTTATCACTACATCCATTTTTTATGAGCAAAGCAAGCATCTCGCCGAAAGATGCTTGCATTTGCAGGTCATCATGTGAGTACAGGCTCTAAAATGGAAATCCCTCCCTCCCACGGGTGACTCCAAATCCTCTGTCACTTGCCCTTTCCTTGTTTAATCACTCTGCTTCCTCGTTTGTCCTGCACATCCCCAGTTGTTTACAGGACAGGCATCTCATGCACTTGTACAGCACCCAGCACAGTGAGGTCTCAATCCCACTTGGGACTGTAAGTGCCACTGCGGTGTAAGCAATAGTGTGGCGTTTTTTCACGCATAAATAATATATCAGCGGCCATTTGCCGGCTGATGGTAGCAAAGTGGTACTTTGAAACCATTCATACTAGATAATTAGCTAATACTTGTTGAGCCAGCAGTGTAAAAATTAGATGAATTGGCTTCATATGGAAGTCAAGCCTCTAATCAATGTGCTTTAGTTCATGCAATTCATACTGAATTCATAAGTACAACAATAACTAGTGAAGATTATGGCTCTGTGACAGCTCACAACAGCTTTACAGTAATAGAGCTGGGGTTTGAATAACCTTTTAAAAATAGGCCACTGCTATCCTCTTTAAAGAGTGAAGTAGCTGCAAGAAGGTCATTATTTCTCATCTCATATCTAATGATCATTTGCACAAGAGCAGATACGGAGCAATGAACTATTTGTCCTGGAATAAATATCCTCTCCCCGTTGGGGTGAAGAGGATCACAGTCACCCCAGCAGCACTTCCTTCACCCCACACATTCTCCAGAGACTTGTCGTAAATCCCTGGTGACACGAATTACTTGGCTTCTTCCAAAAACTTGGCTTTCATTACCAAACGTCCCAAGAGTTAAACAGCCACCCCAAAGACCTATGGTCTCCGCTTTGGCTGCAGAGAGCCACAGCTGGACCAGCCCAAGAGTTACTGCGGGGCTTTGAACAACACTAAAGGCTTCTGGACCTCATCCCAGTTGAGTCCATTAAGAGTTTCCTTTAGTTAGAGAGTACAGAACAGCATCCTTGCTAGGTACCTGGTGGTGACTTCTCTGAGACCCAAAGGGGATGTCAGTCCTGAAGCAATTTCTTCGCAGAGGGAGTAGAAGCATCCTTTTTTCCTCTGTTTCTGGGGCAGAAACACTCATTTCCTTAACTCACCCCCAGTTTCCCTGTATGGCGAGAAAGCAACACGCCGGCTGGGTTTAATGTTCATTTTGACAAGAGGCTGCTTCTGCTCAAAATCTTTCAATGAGGGTTGGGGGATCAGCACAAGAGTCCTTTAAGAGTCCTGCAGGAAAACTCTCAGCATTGCTGCCAAGTCCTACCTTGCCGTCGGCATTAAAGCAAAGACAAGCCGTGTGCGTCGTGCCAATCCTGAGGCTGCCAAGGAGCGTCTGCAGGCACCGCGTCATGCCACGTTGGTGACGGGGACACCGGCCACCGCCATCGCTGGCAGCGAGGGGCAGGAGAGCATTTCTCACGGTCAGCTTCACCTTTGTCCACAGCCCTCAGCACAGGTTGCCGTGAAAGGTGGATAGAGACCTTGATATGCTTATTACACTGGTTTTTATACATTATTTATAAGTGGTTAAGAATTTAGAGCTGTTGTAAACATAGGCAAATGTGAATAGCATTAATTTTAAATAGTTTGTAATAGCTATCAAGTGGTTATGGCTTTTATTATAAATAGCTTATGGACTCGCGGAGTTCTCTAACCTGCAAAAACAATTGATCATTTCATAAAAACATTAATGTGAAGTGCAACTGCAAGTTATTAACCTGAATATGAAAACATTTAAACCTTATAAGAAGGTCCAATTAAAGATAGAGAAGACATAACAGCATGTCGCTGTATTTTCAGTATAGGTGATTTAAAGAATAAAGAATTAAAAGATAACATTAAAATGAATAATATATTAGCAACCTCTTGCATATGCCAGATTCCAAGCTCGCACTGGGAGGCAGCCAAATTAAATCTGCTGAATCGCATCAATTTACACCCTTGCAAGGGGTTTGGCCCCGGCCAGATGCAAATAACTTCACACGCCTGTTCTCACGGCAGTAGGAGTGCTGGGGTAGCTGAATGAGCTGTGTGGGAAGTTATAAGGGCAGGCAGAGCCTCAGGTGGGAGCTGAGATGAATCTTCCAGGCGGGGAGAGCTACAGGGGGGTGACAGCCAGGGGGGGGGAACTGGTTGTTTAGGTGGCTACGGACAAGAAT
>NW_008825411.1:13678-44197 GCF_000699105.1 Pygoscelis adeliae
AATTATAGCCATACAGGCTTCATTTAAGGTACCAGCGTCCCACAGCCCCGCTGGCAGAGCGCGGGGCGGCGTGCTGTCGCGGGCGATGCAGCTGCGGCACCAGGAGGCCGGTGGAAACGCCAGCGCGGGCAACGTGAAAGAGAAACTTGTTTCATCTCCCCCCTGCAGCGGGGCTCACCCAGCACAAGACCCCTTTGGGAGGCAGGCACGGCCTCCCAGTGTCTGTGTGTCCACGACATTGCCGCCTGACGGACGGGGGACGGAGCGAATCCAGTAACACAGGAGCAACTGGCTGGGAGCACAGGTTTAGCAGGAGAAGCAAGGCCCACGGCTGCCGTCAATCAGCACCGCTTCGTGGAAGCCAACAGAGCTAACCCCTGTCACCTGCTGAATACTTGTCCCCCTAAACGTGCCCATGTAAGAGTGTGTGTGAGCACAGACGGCTCCATCTCTGCCGTGCACGCTCACTGTCTGCCAGTCACACCCTACACTTTACAAATGCATTGAATACATATGCAAACTGCAAGCAAAAATTACATAAGCTGTCCTTTTTGTACTCAGAATTACATTTTTATTCATTTTCTCTAGCCAAAAGATACATTTTTTATACACACAGTGGTGGGAGCACACACAGACGTGTGTGTTACACGTTCCCACCCACATGAACTAATGAGAAACCATTCAGATGGAAACAACGAGATTGTATCTTACAGCTAAATGGGTGAACGGCATGGTGCGCTGAAACCTGGAATAATAAACCTGGAAGCAAGGTATAAGGAAGGATGAATATCACGTAAATTAAAGGGTTTGTGGGAGGCTGATCGGAAAAAAAACCACTCAGACAATTACCATCAAAAATAATCCCCAATGCCTCTAGCTAGAATTCCAGCTTCAGTAGAGGAAGATGAAATCAAAACAGAAAACAGGATTGGCGGTTGTAAAGAGCGGAGAAATCTGTTATAAATCAGATAAAGATGCTGAGGTCCCCAAGAGGACGCTCTCTGGTAGCATTCACCTACCGCAAGGAGGAAATAACTGCTTTGGAGGAGGTCAATGCAGAGCACTCAAAAGCCCATTAAACAGTATAAACCTCATTAAAATGTGAAGCATCATCAGCCCAGGTGAGTCAGATTTCACTTCCACAACCAGGATTCAGAAGAGGGAAGACACGGGTCGCTCCAGGAAAGGAAACGCGAGGTCGCCGGAGCGAGCAGCACCCGTCCCGGTGCTCCCCTCCGGCCCCCTCCTGCCAGCGCGAGCAAGGGGAAAACACAGTGCTCAGTGCACCCGCCGGAGAAGTCCACCCCAGCAGGCAGTTTTACACCCATCTGTGTTATCTTAGTGCTGGAGAACTGCAGCCAGGACCCGGGTCTGCCCGGCGGAGCCCCACAGTCCTCCCGCAGCATCGTTTCTTATCAACTGCATGCGAACCCTCCCAAAAAGTGTATTTTCCTTAAGCTGCATTTCATGGACCCTGCAAAAACAAGCAGTGGACCCGCTGAGTAGTTCACCACACTGTAACCTCCAGTACCGGTCAACAAAAGGCAGCTTCAGTCTTTAGCCCTCTCTCCTACAATACCATGTGTAAAAGACACATAAAAATTAAAAATAATCCCTAAATTTGAAAGCAGATGTGCAACTTCAACTTCATTCAGGGAGCAGAGTTAGGCACACACATCTGCAGTAACATCATCTAATTTTGGTCCATCTGCATTTGCTACGTCAAGGGAAAAATTCTCTTTTTCAATAGATTTGAATACTTCGCTCGCAGCGTATTACCTTGACTGCAAGCTCCTGTCCGCATGCATTCACTTTAAACAAGTCTTTTGACTCCACAGAGGAGCAGCTCCAGCCAAGTCTTCTAAGACCTGAGCTTCTTCATTGATCTCACTGCATTATAAATAATTTCCATAGAAACTGGAAATATTCCCTAAACCAACAGAGACTTCCTTATTTCCAGCAATTATCTTAAGGTCTGATTTGCATTTTAAATGTCACCTGTATAAATTAAAACTGTTTACTGCTAACACTGTCATTATTCTGAGTCATCTGGCAATAGCCAGCTACAGACTTTCTTTGTTTCCTCCAGAAAGCTCTACCACAAGTGCACCCCCCGAAACGCTCGCTGGGGCTGTCTCCCCCAGACACCACTGCCTGGCCCTTTCTGCAGGCAGTTAAGCTATAAAACGTACCGGTTTTCCCTGGTCCCTCGCTAATTCTGGCAATACAACTATTTCAGAATATCACTTGGGATACGTTTTTAAGCTCTTGCTGCAGATGACACAGCTGATCTTCACTGCTGAAAGGACATACAGGTAACGAGAGTCTCCGGTATTTTCAGGCGCTGGTTTGGATTCTCCTACAGTCATTTTTTAGGTTATAAATAAATTATTTTCTTATACTAAACTTTCATGACAAACAGAAGGTCTTCTCCCCGTTTGAAAACCGCTTAACTAAAATAAGTCAGGTAACCGCGAGGCTGTGCTCCTAACGAACCACTGTCAAACTGGTTGGCTCCCAGTTCAGACTGGGAGACCTCTGCTGATCCACAGTGCACGCAGGTTAGATAAATCCTGAATTACGCCCCGTTTCCTTGCCAGCGAGGCTCTGCACCCTGGTTCATTCCCACCAGATCTGGCTCGCGGACAATATTGCTTCTGATTTCGAACACTAAAGCCAGCGAAAGGCAAACCGTACACTGAAATCCTACTATGCTCAGACCAGTATTCCGTAAACTCTAGGTGTGGGGAAAACAGAGCCCAACCACGTCCACCTATATCACGCAGATAAGAATAAGCAACGGTGATGATTTGCAGTTATACAACATCTTTTTGTCCCCTGACCTGAAAAGGGGTTATAAAAATGAGAATGCATTTAGTCTAACCCAGCCCGATGGCAGAGACAGGGTCAAGACCTTCCATCTAAACTCATGCGATGCCCTCACACCCCTGAGCGTAAACCAGAGCACGTTTCACCTGCAGCCTCAGACCCTTACTGCTGAGGAACATCTCCCCAGCGTTTTACTAACGGCAAAGTCCCTTGAAGACAAGAGAAGCTAGAAGTGTAGGTCCTGACCACCCGCAAAGACCCTCTGATGGCTGGTTGGTAATCACATTCCCCCTGTTTTTTATTGCATCGTTGTAACAACTTGCAACATTTTTCTTCAATTATTATTCTGTTTTTTTCCACCCTTCAGACAAATTCTGACAGTTTTGCCTGTCTGCACCCGGGACTGAAAACTGAAGAGGAGCTGCTAAAATCACAATTCCTTCCTGGAAATTAAAAAATGGGAGAAGAAAAACACTTTCCTCAAATATTCACAAGCCAAACTTTTCCATTAAAAAAAAAAAAAGAAAAAAAAAAAAAGCAGAAACATTGAAGATCTTGGAGACCTTCCCATGCGGCCTGAGACCCACCTCCGCATCCACAGCTGTGCACATGTGCTTTGGAGACAAAATGTTCCCACTCTTGTTTCTAAAAAACAGCGACGCTTTTTCATCTTTCTTCTCAGATGCAGCGTAAGTGGGTGTCAGAGCCCCACAAGGTTACTAGCTGATGTCCTTCAGCATAATTGTTCAGGAAAATTATTATTCTAAGGAAGTTTATGAAATGATTATTTTGTCCAACTTTCCAGTTCAGCTTAGAGATCAATCTAGGTGAACTAATTTCATCTCCCTAATGATTAAATGCTTCATATTAATATAACCCTGAGAAGGCAAGTTCAAGAAGCCTGTTTTTTCATTCCCTGGAATAATTAGATCTTGAGAATGATTTTGTACCTCCTTGGCTTTCTCCAAATTCGTTATTTCTTTAAAAAGCTTTCCTGCAATTTCTCTTGCCATCTGTCCTAATAGGCAAAACAGCCTTTTAACTCTGGGTTTACAGAGTAAATAAACTAGAAAAGCAATGAAGAGCCAGGCTCAGAGAGCTGAAGTGATTTACGCCAGTATCGCTTGGCAGGGCCAGGCTACAGTCAGAAACATACCCCATTCTTTAACAGCACATTTGAAAACAGCGAAGTCAAGGTTGTTTTCTTTGCCATGTAAGTCACCAAGAGAAACAGATATTGCCGAGCCGAAGACAACTTTCAATAGATATGACCTTACAACACAGCACTTGCTGATTTTCCAGTGGTGCTGGCGAAGCAGGGCAGAGCACGGTGGCTCTCAGAAGATGTCTTCCGACCTGCGTCCCTGGTCCCAACTTGGGACCAAGCTGTGAGAAAAGTTGCTAAACCCATTGATGTTTTCAGAAGTCAGGGAAATTAAATGCATGTGAGACTACTAAAATTAATGAAGATCCTGTAACGAGCTTGAGGCTCTGGGGCCCCATGCAGAGCAGACACCTCTCCACCTACAAACGCTCTGCGCACCAGCGCCAGGGAGATGGCCTTGTGGACCCGGTGCCTACAAAACACACAGGGACTGCTTTTGTCAATATCAGAGGACTTTGTGCAAAGCCCTAACTTAAAACCACATCCTTTCTCAGGCTTTTATTCCCCTTTTCCTAAAGCTTATGCTGTAATCTTGCACCACGAAGTCTCTGAATTTTCCTTCATGGAGGATGTTTTTGACCGGTGGTGACAGGGGACTCCGCCGGGGCTGGAGGACAGCATTTAGGGTCTGATTGGACTCAATTCTTCAATATCTGTAATGTGAAAACGTCACTTAAAGAGAAATACTCCGCTTGTCATTAATGAGTCCCTGCAGACAGACCAACACCTTGTCAGCAACCCTTGAAAATATTGCTGTAGGGCTCGGTCCTCCAGCAGCGCCCAGCCTACAGTGCCCTGTGCAAGCCAGGTAACCGAAGCATGACCTTCGCATTCAATACAGCCCAAAGCGGCAGCCGAAAACAAAGTGCTTTCCTTTTAACCCTGCGGTAGCCTGCCAGCACTGAGCCCTGACTCTGCCCGGTGAGGCGGGCAGCAAAGGAAGGGCAAGGACAGCAAGGAAACTTTGCAGAGCGATGCTGCCGGTCTCTGCTATGTCTAAAAAGCCTCCCATTTCAGTTTTCTTTTTTAGCTATTAAAACTGATACAGAAGTTGTTAATTATGTCTTTGTTTCCTTTGAGGGCTCCCAGCTCAATTAATTTGTATAAAGCACCAAAGTTACAGTTCAATCTTAATGACAAGGTCTCCCTTCACATACCACCGATCCCAGCCAGCACTTAATTTTAATGATGGTTACACGAGGAAATGACAGTTATATACTGCCCGCGCTCCGCTCAGGAAGCACAGTGTGAAATTTCCGCTGTGATTTACAGCACTATAGATCTTGTCTTTCTGACCTGAAGCTATGGCGGTGTATAAGTTGGCTGCACTGATTTCTATCAGGAAATATTGCCGAGGCCCTGATGGGAGCCGCTTTGTTTCACTGCCGTTCACATGGAGATATCCCGCGTCAAGTCCAGCTTTGTGCTGACCTATAATCCCAGGATTTCTTAATACCTTCACTTGCAGGAAACACGACTGACAGTTCAGGAGTTTTTCTTTCAGTAGTCTGGGATTAAATCTGTGCATAGAGGTAAGGGAATAGCAGGGCAGAAATCCCATCCTTCACATGAATCGCCACGCTTCTTTATGGTCCTTAATGGAAGAGAGCATTAGGGTATATTGGTCATTATGGTCTCAATCCTGTTTTGGGTTTTTATGCATGACCAGGACAAAACCAGAAGAATAAAACAAAAAATAATATCAGATATTTACTTATGCTCAGTTAAACAAACTTTTGAAGTCAACATTATGCAAAGTTCACCGCTCCTCTAGGCAAAAGGAAGATACCCTTTTGATATCTTCCGAGTTAAATATATCAGATCATTTGTGCCACCTCGCAGCACAGCGCGGGGCTGCCGCGGCCTCCCCACGAGCAGCACGCACAGCCCGCGCCAGCCAGAGCGCAGCAGCCCTACTGCAACCGCCGCAAGAAATCAAGCTCACACCTTCGAGCGGGACACGCAGCACTGAACACACCAGGGAGGCTAATGCCTTTCATCCTCATTTATCGAGCAAAAGCTGTTATTATTTGCTTTGAAATAGTACCTAGGAGCTCAGCTCGCTTCCCCTCCAGGGATCAGGCTGCACGGGGCGACGTGATGCTCTGGCCGTAGCAGGGAAAGCTGCTCCCTACGAGTACGCGGCTCCGTACAAGTACGCTTACGGGCTTACATGGCACCACGTTTCCCCAACCGCTGCCTTTGCACGGCAATGCACAGGTTTACAAAAACGGCTATACACACCGTTTAAAGCAAGAAGCAGCATGTCTAACTCCTCTGAGAAACAGGAGCCTCCCAGGTGACCAGTCCGAGCCGCAACCTGTGCCCTGCTCGGAGCCAAGGCGGCTCCAGCCGGTGTGTCAGGGCACTGCCCTCTGCGGACACGCCGGGGCGCGGGGTGGCGGGTGACCGCGGAACCGTGCACAGCACTGCCCTGCCCTGGGACACCCAGCAGCAGCACCGCCGCAGGGGCAGCCTCCGCAGGGAAAACCACTGGAGCTCCCTTTCACACTTCTCCTCTTCTTTCTTTCCTTTTTCTCCCTCTCTTCTCTTGAGCAATTTTCATTTTTCAAAGCTTTCATAAATCTGGGTTCAGAAGCTCCTACAGACCCCACTCAGGGCTTGCAGCACGGCTAATTAGGATTGCGTTCCTTGAGCTCAACCGCATCATTCTTACAAACCAGGATTTGCACAAACTGCAAGAATCTAAGGTTAGAGTAGCCTTATCGATTGCTGCTTTACAGATAGAACATCATTCTACATAAATATATCCCACACACATCACCCATGTTGAGTTCCAACCCCAGGATTACCTCTCCCTCCTCAGGTCCCAACAGCTATCCCGATTTCCAGGCCAGTTACTGAGCCCCGCAGCCGCAGGAGCCGGGGCTTTCGGAGGGGACCCCTCCACTGACCTGGCTGCTCCAGCAGACCGCGGCACACGCGTTTCCACAACAGGAGCACCCCCCAACCTGCAGCCAAACCGGAGGTGAATACTGCTCCGTTTCAGTATAATGTGCCTTAATATGTTTTTGTTTAATTTACCTTTCATTTTTACTGTTATTACAAGGCAATGCAACTTTCATAACCACGCATTCATTATCATTTGAGTTATCCCTCCAGGAAATTACGCTGGAGAATGCGAGAACCAAAGAGAAATTACGCGTTGTAATTATAGCGGCAAGCTCGCTGCTACAATCGCCTGGAAGTTGCAACGGGGAAGCTATAAAACAGACACAAGTTAGTGCTGCTCGTAGCTAAAGAAAATAAGATCAGACCCCAAAGCCTCTCTACCAGGAAAACAGAAATAACAACGCGACTGTGGTTCAACAGGAGTCAGAGCATCGCACTGCGAAGGATTACAGTTTGTCTCTCTGTTCAAAAAGGATTTCACATAAACAGGTCTAAAATTAAATTGGTGTTGAGTATTTACTCCGAAGGCCATTCTCATCTCTTTGTATATAATGTCATCCAGTGCAACTGAAACAAATCCCCAGTCATCAGGTTTTATGTTCTTTTTTGAAGGTTTGAGTGAAATGTAATGGGTCACACTGACATTTTCTCTAAATTCCCTTGGTTGCGGCATGCCTACTAGTACTGAGACTAGCAGACCTCCTCTGAAACCAGCATTTCCCCGTCAGCACCGGGTGCGTAAAAGCAACAGAAGTGCTTTTATGTGCAAAGAGGCATAAGCTTATCCCCAAAGCCTCTTCACTTACCTGCCAAGAAAATAAACCCCTCCTGCTTTTCAGCCGTAGCTGATATTTAGAATGCAAATGATAAAAGGCCCAAGAATCAAAAGTAAGCGTGTAATAACTGGTGCAATTCAGAAAGGAAAAGCGGCTGCAGGGCTGGGAATTAAACCTCCTTCCAGGGACCAAGAGCTGCCAAAGCGGCCGGAGGAGCAGAAGCCACCCCATCTCCCGGAGGGACCCAGGTTTCCGCAGGGGGTCTCGAGTCTTCCTTCTGCTCAACAGCAGTAGCTGGGAATATAGAACAACCTTTTCTTCTTGACCCAGACAAGTATCAGTAGGAAGACCTCGTGGCACAGACCTCAAAGTAGTCCTTAACCTAACAGTAAGGTTTAGAATAGCATTTAAAAACCATAACCACTAAATTAAAAAGGCAAGTATACACAACCTCCACTATTGATTAGAACCCACAGCTTTATCACCAGGTAATTGCTTCGTGATTGGTTTTTCAGCAGCACAAGCCTCAAACTTCCTGAATAGGAAATTTTAATTTCAGGGTACCGCTAATTTATTGTGCCTGTTATTGCTGCATTACAAAAGCTAACGCAATATCTCTACGGGCACGACGTTTTTTCTTCTGGGCTTTGGCTCAATTCATTCCCCCATTTCCGAGTGACAAAACCCGCATCCCCCTGTCCCTGCGGTGCAGTTCTGCATTTACACTGCTTTGCACGCTCACCGCCTTCCCGACACTCCTGAAGAAGTTGCGAAATACAAAGGGTTACGGGGAGCACCGCGCCCCTGCCCTTGTGACCGCAGTCCCTCCAAACCCGTGCTCTGCCTCTGGGGGCTGACCGCAGACACACGACAGACCAAGAGACTCGGGGGCGCTTCCACGTCCTGCAAGTTCGCACGCACCCGCTACACGAGATTCACAAGCTGAAAGTGATGCTCAGCAGTCGACGCCGCTGCAGCGCTGTCCTCAGGAGTAGAAACAGCAAAGAAAAATTCCTTCATCGTGTCAGACGTTCTTTGCGTTTACAGACACCCGTGCGGCGAAGGCACCAACACTTCGCTCTCCCAAGCAGTGACGAGGGGCAGCGACTGCCCAGCCTGGCGTAAGTGGTATTGGAGGAGACGGACTGGTGGAAGGACCTTTCCCTCCACACAACCATTGGGCAAATTACAGTTTTCAGAAGCCTTAAATGTGCATTTGTTATTTACACATCTTCTTATCCATTTCTTAATGAATCTGGGTTTCTTAGCAAAAACCATTGGTTCTGTGATGATAACACTCTGAGGGCCGTAGCATTTCAGCATTACTATGGCATTTTTTTATACTACAGAGCAGCTTACCCAGCAATAACATCTTTTGCTTTGACGTTCTTGATAACTGGCAACACAATTACACTAATTTATACAATGTTGAGGGGTTTAATTGTTATTTTACAGTCATTTACCTTCATTTTAAAACTAAGGCGGCTATCGCCAAAGATGATTACTCAGAAGTAAATGTCAAGCTGCCTAATGACTTATTATTTTTTTATTTCCTACAATATTTTCCCTTTACACAGCCGAGCCCAGGACCCAGTAAAGTCAATAGCAAAAACACCCGCTGACAGCAAAGGGGGATGTAGTTTGTAAAACTTTATGCACAGTGTCATCAAGATTATTTTCCTCGGACCACCATATGCCAAACCGTAGCACTAAAGAAAAATAAATCTTTTCTTGCTATTGCTTAGAAAAGTACCCCCCTCCCAAAGCACCCCTACCTGAGCTCCGAGGTTTGAAACATCTGTCTACGCCTGCACCGCTTTTGGTTTGTACCAGCCCTGCTGTCACTCGCTGGTGACCATGGGCAGAAGCCACGGGGCGAGGAGGGATCCTGCGTCTGCGCGCAATGATTAATGTCATTGTTCCACTATGGATTGCCATTAGAACTGTTTTTGACTTCTCCTGGGGCTGGAACACTACTTGCATCTCCTAGTTTTTTCTCCTTTTTATTGTTTGCATTTATCTTTTTTTTTTTTCCATGTTGCATCCACTTATATCTTTTTAATTATCTTTTAAACAGAGATTAGAGTCTTCTCCTTTCCTCAAAACTAATTCAGCTGCAAGCTGTTGCGCCAGAAGTCAGCCAAACCACAGGCTTAACCTAAGGAGTCCGCTGCAGCACTTACCTGCCCTGTCACCTGTGTCCCCCTCTGTCCCCAGGGAAAACAAGCTCCTGGCCCCCGCCGGGAGCCGGTGTGCAGCGGCCGGTCCCCGGGCCGGCTCCGGTGGGAGCAGGTGCCCTCCCCGTGTGCTGGGCTGCCCGAGCTCATCTCCAAAACCCCACCACGCTTTCGAGCTACAACCGTTAAGTGTTTTGACGCGAGAGGGTGAAACACATAAAAAGAGATCCTCTGGATCCTTTCAGTATTAAAGCCTCAAAACTGCTGCTGCAAAGAATTCGCTGAACTTTTATCGCAGCAAATCCCAGTGAAATCCCTGGCCCCAGGCAGGAGGAAGAAAAGACTAAGGCAGCACACTGGAAAACAAAGCAGAGACTTGTTTTATCACATCCCTCCCATAACACACGTGGCAGCACCGCTCCATCCAGCACTAACCTGTTCAAAACCTGTAGGGACCAAAATAATTACGCACCAGAAAATACGGGGGCAGGGAGGGGATGAATGCATTCAGACTGTGCAAATTCTTCAAAACTACGTCTTTTTTGTACAGCACCTTTGGGATGGAGGCAGGTGTAGTCCCCACCCGAGCCCCCAGCCGCCCCAAGCCGGGCTGCCCAGGGTGCCCGGCCCCAGGGACGGGACCAGCTCTTCATCCACAGAGAAGATTCCCCCCCGCCCCATGAAAACTGGTATACAGTGTATCAGACTGGATTTTTTTAATAGTAATACAAAATGCCTGGAACAAATTGATTTTGCTGCTCCTGCATTTATTATGCAGGAAGAGTTGTCCCTAATTAGATAATATTAGATTTCTTGGCTCACACAAAGCAGTTGAGAAATAAGACTCTCGGTATTGACGGGACAGACCATACAAGGAAACCGAGCAGGGTTTATAATGCAGAAAAATATTAAAAGGAGAAAGGTTTTAATTCTTAATAAGTAGATCCATGGGTTTCATTAACCAGCATTCAAGATTTTTTTTTAGGGTCACTTTTATTAGCTAATTAATTAAAGCTTGACCAGTAAGATAGATTCATCTAATGGAATCGCATCTTGTATTAAGAGCAATACCAATTAATCACCAAACTGAAACATTCCTCACTCGCTGAAGAGAAATCTTTCCGGTGTTAAGCTAGAGAGACCACTGAAAAAGAAAGGGAAAGGATGGGCTGAGCACGTTTTTCTCCCCCAAAACGTGGTTTGGGGGGAGCTGGGAGGAGAAGGCAGAGCTACGGCCCTGCCAGCGAGCGGGACGTGTGACGTGGGCTGCGACACGCGTGTGACATCACGCCCCTGCCGTTGCACAAAGGTCTAGCATCACCCACGGCAGATGAACGCAGCCAGCCCAGCTGACAAAACCCAAACTTCAGGGGTTTACTGTTTTAGAGTCTCCAGGGCTTTTGTTGTCGGCAAAGACGACAAACCTGCGCGCGCGCGCGCACACACACACACACACACACACACGAAGGGGTGGGATGCTCCCGCGGAGCACCGTCACACCTCGTCCAATTCCCCTTCGCATCCCAACAGATCAGCCCTACAAAAGCCATTTGCTTGTTTTGCTAAGAGGCAGGCAATCAAAATCTAAATATGCATTCAGTTCGGGATCATCAGGATCACATTACAGCACAAGTCACCCATGAAATTGCTACCGTATATTTTTAGGGCCAGTGCGTGCTAACAGGCAAGGCCTATGTGTTCTTCCTTACCATCGTACCGATTACTAAATCGCTTCCTTGGTTCAAAAGGTTCTGGGGCTCATTTGTGTTGTGTCAGTAGCAAAACAAACTCAGGTGCAGTAATCCTCCAAACCTAATAATTGTGCGTCAACAGAAGTGAAAGGCTACATTTTTCACATTATGAATAATACATTTTTAATAGCGCTTTCATTTCTGAAATTTTAAATGTACCATCTTAAACCCCTGTCCAGGGTCCCATCCTTGCTCTGCCCCTGTGTGTTCTGTCTCAGGGCAAATGCACTCCCAGGATGAAGGCAGCCACAGATAAACCAAGACCGCACTGAAACACAGGGGACCCTATATTTTTTTAAAATCACTGTAATCTCCATTCACACGTGAACTGCCTGAACTTCAACGGATCTCAAAATTAACATCAGACCTCCTTTCTTTCTCCTCGTCGTACATTTTCAGCCAGCACCAGATGCTGAGATTTCAGGATGTTTTAAGATGAGAGCCATTTCAGGAGCTGAGGAGTCATTAACCTTATCAAAGCATTCCCCCGTTAGGAGCTGCCGCAGAGCCACAACACCCATTATGCCGATGTTTGCAATTAAAGCAGGTTTCGAAGGACTGAGACCGCTGCCGTCCTGCTGCAGTGCCTGGGGCTGCCCCGATGTCCGAGGAGAACATCAGGCTCAGACCCGATCCCTCCTGTACAGCCAGCACCACCCACCGCAGCATCCCTGGTCACCGCGAAGATCCCAGGCTGGTCGAGGCTGGAGGCGCCTCCGGGGGTCACCTGGTCCAACCCCCTGCTCAAGCAGGTCCACCCAGAGCTGGTTGCCCAGGACCATGCCCAGATGCTTCTGAGCATCCCCACGAATGGAGACTCCACAGCCTTTCTGGGCAACCTGCGCTAGTGCTCAAAGAGGAGGAGGAGGAAGGTGCAAAGCACCCGTGCAAAGAACTGACCTAACTCATACCACAGATTTGCACTGGGAAGCACGGCCCCACGGGACCTCCCAGCTGCTCACACTGGATTTTAAATCTTCGTTTGCAATATCCTCTCAGGAGCACGAGACGAGGAAAAGGGTCACGCACTCACACGAATTTTCTAATGAACAGGCACATTTGTCACATCGACGGGTTGAGCACAAACAGAGCGTTTCCAGCCCCCAGTCTGCCGGTGTTTGGTCAAGGTGCCCCGTGTCCTGCTCCCACCGGGCGATCACAGGTACGAAGGGTTGTACCAATCAGGTATTATTCAAGGTTTCTTCTAGTTGGAGACTGGGACACTGCTATTGTTTGAGCTTCACACGGGTTTGGCGGCTGCCGAGATCTGAGGAGAGGTTTTGCGAAGGCTGCCTGCCCTTCCAGCTCCCCCACAGACAAAGATGACAAAGCTGAAAGCCAAGCTGTAATAGAAGCAGCAGAGAGAACCTTCCACCAACTCCAAGGCACAATTGCGTCCGTGCCATAATTCAACTATTTTCAGGAATTTCACCCATTTTAAACGAAAAGCATCGATTCCAGTATCCTTACGGAGCTTTTCTCTGAGTTTTTTTGCAGGTCGGTGCCCACCGGCCCTGGCTGGTGGCTGCAGCAAGCAGCGATCAGCGTGTTGCTCCCACACAGCCCGAGAAACGTCCGGAGCTTCCCCGGCTGAGCCGCGGGGTACAGGGCACTGCCACATGCCCCGCTCCGCAGGTGGCAATACCAAAGCCTCTCGTTTCCAGCGTGCCCCATCCCGCCAGCCAGCATCTCCATCTCTCGCTACCTGGGAGAGCAGCTGCCCAACGCCAGTGACCCGGCAGGCATAAAACTGCCGTCAAAGTGTCGCTGGCTATTACTGCAGCTTTGCATAGTATCATGCAACCCGCTCTGCCCTGGCAGGCAGCAAAGGACTTCAGCCTGTCAGTCTCCAATCACGGTGCAATCGGGTGCAAAATGCACTGGCTGAGGCTTATATAGTGGGAAAAGAGAGAGGAAAAGAAAGGGGAAAAAAAAAAAAAACACCAAACGAAAAAGGCAGGGGAAAAAAACCAATCCCAACTCTGTTGGATCTGATTTTTCTTTCACTGAATTATGGATTAATTATTCTTACTACACTCTGCTAAGTACCATACTGCTTAATGACAGCACATTAAAATGGCAAAAAGCCTGTTGATGTGCATAAAATGCAGATCCAGGCTCTGCTGTGTTGTATCAGTGCTGCACTCAACAGCGGGTATGGAAGCGAAAGGAAAGGAGGAGTAATCATTTGCAAAAAAAAAAAAAAAACTGTAGCTACCGCATAATTTGTTTTTTCATTAAGCAGCATCCGAGAGCAAGGGGATATTTGTTCTATTAAAAATGCTTATTTAAAAACTCCTTTTAGTTAATTTTCCTCCTGAAGGCTGCTTTAAAAAAAAAAAATCACTCCTCTAAAAAAGAGGAGGAAAAAGCAGTATTTTTTTCTAAACAGAGTTTTGTATTTCATCTGAAGTTAACGAAACGCAGCTCCTTGACAAAACCATATAATGCCAGACTGCTAACACTACCGTTACATGATGAAGATAACTGATTCATGGTAATTTTCAAGAGCTATTAATGTTAAGAATTACTTATTCCACCAAATGAACATTATAAAAAATTAATAGTATGCAGACTGCCGTTATTGTGAAAGCCTCTGGGCCTTACAGGGCAAGTAATTTCAATTATTCAAAAATATTAATAAAGTTTTTTGTTTTTTTTCTCATTTTTCTAATCTGGTTTTTCACGTTTTTAGAGCACCTGCCTCGAGTGTGCAAATGCTGCTGCGTTTTGTGATCTGCCTCTAAAGATGTGCAACAATGTCCTCCGAGGAGAGGTTTGCCAAGGGAGCCGTCAGTATGATCTCTGCTCCCCCCCCAGGGGCAGGGGAGGTCGCTGGGGTGCTCCCAGCCACACTGATTGCTCCTTGTGGGGACTGGAATACGGTGCCGAGCCACAGCACACTCAGAAAGCTTCTTTACACATATTTTTCATTTGAAACGGACGGTGAAATCATTCGAATTTAAGTATCCACTTGATGAATGCTTACACTGAGGTTGCAGCAGAGGCAGAGACTTCAGACCGATTTTACGCTGCAAGACCGGGCTGAGCCGCACGGAGCTGCCCCTCCGGGCGGAGAGAGAGATGGACAAGGAGCGGGTAAGGTCTGAAGTTCCTCCAGCTCCTTCCCCAACCCGGTAGAATCCACACCTGATCAAAAAGCACGGACCGTGGCTGGTCCCAGCTCTCCCAGTTCACCCAGCCACCGCGGCAGCTCCTACCCCGGGTCCGTCGCCCAGCGCCATCAGTAGTGTTCCTGCCTGCGACTTAGGCAGCTCGCAGGAGGTCGGTGCCTCTTCACCGGTTACGGGCTGGGACATACAGGTACCTTTTTCACCCTTATTAGCACTACCTAAATAAAAAATGGCTTTACAGAACTTCACAGAGTTACTATTTTAAGAATCAAACCTGCATTCTCCTCCTGGAAAACAGGAGCAACCAACTCTCGTTCCTGCAACGCCAAGCTGTGCTAATGAGGCTACAGCAGCTCTCCCAAGCTGTCATATTCTATAGCCATGCAAAATTTAAGGCAACCGAAATGGCATTGTCTTTGGGGGAAAAAAGAAAAAGATGCTTTTCAATATAATCTTTCCAATCAAATAATCTTCTCATCAGTATAAGTTAAGTGGGGGACAAATAAGGCAGCTTTCTGTGAACGCTTGCTGATCTCTTTTAGGTGAATAAACGATACCAGTGGTGATCAGCAAAACAGAATTTCTCTCTAAAAGAAGCAAGGACAAAGGTAAACGTCTCTAGGAACTAGAAGAGGTGATTTTCCCACACCCACGGGGAGCAGCACAGCAGGGGAGCGGAGCGGCTGGGATGGGCTGCTGGCAGCTCAACACATCTTTGCCTTTCACACTCATCGTTCCTTAACACTTTGCAGCTCCCCCCAAAGGAGAAGTGGTGCTCCACAAAGCTGTGAAACCACATTTTCCGACACTCCACCTTCGAGATATTACTGTTGTCTTGCTGCTATACAACAGACAGAAAACCTTCAGACAGTGGCACAAGAGTGGTCTCTGGTGGAAGCAGATCAGATCTGCAGCATTGCCACCAAATGCACGGGAACCCAAGCCAAAGACCTTTGTCCACAGCTACCAGAAGTCACTTCTTTTTAGCCGATGTAATACTAGGTTAGCCTGATACACTACACCCTAAAAATAACCCGAGTTCTCACGCACGCTTTTGGACTTTAGATTTTCTATCACATACGATCTTACCGTACTCAAATCTGCCAGAAAACCAAGAACGGGAAAAGTGGCTTTCCTGAGGTATTTTCTTAAATGTGGACTTAAGAGAAACTGCAATCAAAACACTCAGTCCCACTTCAGAGCTGTAACACATTGACCAACCATCTGACAGCAGATAACAATGCAAGACAAATTAAGGAAAGACAGCAAATAGTAGCTCAGGGCAGTGACACCACTAGTAAATGTGCAACCACAGTGAAAACATTAGAGCTCTGTTTTTTTCCCCAAAATCAGGATTTCAGCCCACTTACGCTTACTTCAGAATTGAGACTTCGAAGTCTGAATCCAGCAAAATAGCATTAGATGGGCAAAAATCTCATCATCCAAAAATTCAGAGGAACTTTAAAAACATGACAAAACTCCAATTGCTCACGTTCAGTAGACATTTCCTTGTAACTTGGAGTTTGATCAAGACAGACAACAGAAAGTGCCCTGTCAGCTTCAACAGCCTTTGAATCAGGACTACAAAACAGTAAACAACAGAAGAGATAATGTAAATCAAAAAGAAAACAAATCCAGGAGGAAAAAAAAAAAGAAAAAATATCAAAGTGATGGTCAGATAGCTTGATTCCACTATCCTGTTTTTAAACACAGCATGAGCTATTTCCCAGGGTACAGTTATCCATAGACTGGGAAGAGCCCAGCAAGGTTCTCGGTGCAGAATTCCCACCTGCACCAGGTTCTTCATGGACCAACTTGGAGAAAGCGGTGTTAGGAAACACCAGCAAGTAGGTCAGTACCTACTCGGGCTCAGCTACCTGCTCACGAGGCCAACACCTTGATGACACCACACTTCATTTCTTCATTCCATATCAAATCACTGCTTTCAGCGCAGGCGGCCCCTTGAATCATTACGCAGGGAAAGTGAAAGGGGGGCGGAAGAAAGAAGCTTTTTGTTTTGGAGGTGGGGTGGTTTTTTTATTTTCCTGCAGTAAGCAGCCATCCCGTGTTCTAATTAGATGAAAATCCAGCATACATAAGAAGGCATCTCATGTCTAGTAACCAAGGCAGGTGAAGCTGGCAAGAAAGCCCTCACCAGAGAGTAATCCCTTCTCCAAACCATTAACTTATTTTTGTGTGCTATTGCAAAGATATAGTTGAGAAGTCTCATTTCCCCCAGGGAAAATAAAAGCTATTTCTTGCACATCTCAATTATACGTTCTTGAGCTAACCAGGTCTAAGGCAAAGACAGAGCCAAGTTATCCTTGGAGACAAAGAACTGTTAAGTTCTGGTTGAGGCAGTCTTTTCCTTCCTCCCCAAAATACCCAGCAGAATGCCCAACCTCCAAGAAAGGAGAGTAACGTGGTATTTGCTGTAATGGACAGCAACGCTCTTAGCAGCATCAGCCAGACTAAGGCTGGCTCACAAAAACAAGTGAATTCCCAGCCTACCCTCTTTGGGGCACACAATCAGAGACTTGCATTCTCCACACACAAGAAGACTGCCACAGACACCTACAGCAGAACTAGAGAACTGATGGGGGACTTTTGGTACTGAAGTCAGAGGTCTTGAGCTCTTCAGATGGGCCAAGTCACAGAGAACTTGAATGACAGCCACAAATCTGCTTGAACACAGATTTCCGATATGTTTTCCTTTACTCACCCCTACTCCCCGGTCACCCCCAACTGCTGAAGTTTTCCTGCCTGGAGAATGGCAAAGATCAGGTATACACAGCTCAAATTCATCTTTTCCCTGTGTTTGGGAGATCACCTGCAAGCTTCATGATGGCCTTACAAGAACCACACTATAAGAAAAACACACATAGAAGTGGTCAAATACACCATTTTTAATGCAGATTTGTAAAATTTAAGCTCAGTTTTGAAAGTTTAGGACATTTCATGAAAGAGCATTTGGTCCTCTTAAAAATTTCCCATCCCAAATTAAATACTTTATGAAAAAAAAAAAAATTAAGCATACATTGCATTTTTAATTAGGAAAAATTTATATTGCACATTATACCAAGAAATACAAAAGTCTGTTTCAGCAAGTTATTCCAGCAGTGTTATCAATTTCATTTTGATATCATTGACTTATACACAAGTTTTAATTTTAGTGCATAACGTGCCCTGTCATTACAGAGTAAAAATGTATCAAAGCATTTTTAAAACAAAGAGGAAGAAAAATTGGCTCCTTAAAGAATACAAAACCTTTTACCACATAGTCAGCACCAGTCTCCTTGTAGACAAAAGCCATTCCTATGGAAAGAGGACTGTCAGATCACCTTGGCAACACAAATTTCAATGCAGTTTCTAACGAGAAGCTGAGCATATACTATTTGGCACTGTAACTAACGGTCCAAGTCACTCAGGGCTGAAAGGCTGCAATACCTGCCCGTACCGCTCCCATTCTACAGCCACCTCTCGCTCTATTTCTGGCAATACACAAGAGGGAAAAGCGCAGTGGCAGAACAGCGGTGCAACTTCGTTATCGTCGTGTAATTCTCTGAGGAAAACTCTGAAACAGATTTCTGTGCATAACACTTGGCTGGAACCCCTGCCAGGGTTCAGGTGCTTCAGAAGGCACGAAACACTGAGAGGCAATCGCAAGGTACATAATGCACGTTTCAGAGAGCTAAACTGCCGGTCAGGGAAAAATCGTTACCAGAAGCAGGCACCGACACACCTAGGGCAATGTCCGTCCTGGCATCTGCTACGCCGCGATTTTCAATGGCCAGTTGTGGAACGCTGCGTTTGGCTTCCACGCTACCAAGCACTCCTCATTTCAGAGCTGCGATCAGAAGATCGGGCCCAGTAGCAGCGTTTCAGAAAGTCCGGACGTTTTTCCTTTCTGCCTCCCTCGGTCGGCAGAAAGCACTCCCTTTATGCATCCTCCTGCACTTCTTTACATGTTTACAAACTGAAGCACACCGGCATGCCCAGGCAACGTTTACTGGTTAAGAAGCTACACCTTGAACCTCTCCCAATACCTCTTTGGATCAATTTATGTTTTGCTTTGAAATAGGCAACTAAGACATTCCAGTAATAGGTTTGCAAAGCCAATTCTGCAGGGGTTGGAATTGCCAGCTGCCTCAAATATCAAGGCAACCAATTCTATTGCAGTGTTTTGGAAAATCTTAACATACTTCCCTCTCTCCTCTCCAACCCTCCCCCCCTTAAAACACACGCAGTAAGACTAAGAAGACAGGATTTTTTTTTTTTTTTTTTGCCTGAATACAAGATCCAACTATCATGGAATAGAAGATTCTACAACAAAGTCCCTGAGATGCATCTGTATACTAAAAGATTCAAACAATAACCTCTTCAGCACTAACTTCATATTTATTAGAAATGTTTTGAGTTGCAACACATGGTTTATGAAAACCGATGTTGTTACAAGAAGGTGAAAATACAGCAGATCAAGTTTGCCCTTATATTTAAGCCTTAATTTAAAAATAATTAACCCAACAGTAACATTCAACTACTTCAACTGTAGTCAAAAGTAAAAAGCATGTAAGAAATGGGGAGCCATTGGAAAAAAAAAAAACAAAAAAAAACCACAACAAACTCTTAGAGTAAGTGGTTTTGGCCTCAGTTTGTTTTCATCCCTCAACGGCCCTGCCTGAATTTAACTGCTTTCTTCCTGGAAGTTCACAGACAGTTATTCCTCAAACATATCTGAGCTGTATTTCAAGATGGTGGGATGAAGCAACAGCATTTTTTCACCATGCCTCGCTGGAACCAGGAGGCACAGCTTACAGGCAGAGTACAGCACTACAGGCAGCATCAATAGCTGCTGCAGCCGTGACCCTGTCACGACGGCAGGTACCGAACTGTCTCGTGGCAGAGGGAAGTGAGCACGCTGCAGGCTCGGACCTCTTACTAACTCCATTCCCAGGGCGATGCAGAGGCAGCCCCGTTACTAACTGAACTGACACCGAGAATACACCCAGCCCACAAGTACCCTCTGGGATGGGCACAGCAGTTGATATTCTTCCAGTATCTTCAAGAAAAAAGAAGTCATCTCATAGGCAAGTTACTTTTTAAGTTACTTTGGGATCCGCTGTATTTTGTAGCCAGCTAATCAGAAATACTTTATCCACCTTCCCAAGCAAGCTCAGTTTTTCCTACTAGTGAAGAAAACTTAAGGCACTAACATATTAATGCTGTCAGGAATGTGAAATAGTTTGTTCTTCATGTATTGTTATACCAGTTCCTAGCAGCATCTCTCCTAAAAAGGCACTAGATACATGGCAAACAACAAAACTTTTGGAACTTCTGCTCAGCTAAGCTAAAGTTAGCTGCTTGACAGCTGAGTGGCTTTGCAATTTCCCCTTCCCTCCCACCCATTCCCTTACAAAAAAAGGCACCTGGTTTGTTTTATTACTGGTTTCTGTAGCCACAGGCTCTTGTGGCTGTGCAGTTCTATACAACTGTGTATATGAGGGTATCATGACTATACTGATAGCTTCTTACATGATCAGGAGTTATCTTTTCAAGACACTATTCTAGATACAGCGTTTTTGTTTCAGCAAAACCCATTACCAGTGGGTTCCTACCTGAGTAGTACTTAAGGTTGTGTATTGCTAGTCAGAATAATTCAATGATTAAACTTGGTGTAAGAAATTGCACTTTCCCATTCCTTCCCCAATCCCAAGATCATTTCAAATTAAATACTAGACCCTTTTCTAAAGGGACATTTGTAATACAGCTACAAAGAGGTAGCTAAGTGGCACACGCCAATTTTCTTTTCTTTTTCTTTTTTTTTTAAGTATATTCAGCCTTCATTTGCAACAACATTTTTCATAGGAAGTCTTAAAACAAGAAATCTCTATTCAGGTGGCACATGGAGTTACCGCAGTTCAGAAGACAGAACTCGTAAGAGAACTCGGATCTCCCTTCATCTCCATAACTGAAAACTAACAAGCACGGGTACACCCAAGTGACTCGGCGTATGCAGGTGCGTAGCTGAAGAGGAGAGGAATGTCTACAGCCAAATCCCATGCTCCTCCTGACATATGATAAAAGTTACTCTGAAGAACCATTCAGATCAAGCCCACCATTCGATCAATCTGTCTCATGTAGTTACTCTTCAACGGCAGTAAGTATCTCCTCTCGTCAGGAACCCTGTTACACTGTTAACAAAATGAGAATATTTTTAAGAACTCAAATACAAAAACAGGCAATCCCACACCCTCTGTAATCTAGCAGGCGTTTCAGCACCAGCAACCACAGATTTCCTCCCAGTACAGAAAATTGTACCCAATAGCACTTCTGGTCCCGACTCTCCTTCGCTCTTTGCAAACTTACAGCACAAACCACATAAATGAACAGCAAGTGTTTCCTTAGTGCAGGCTGCAAGCTTCCAAATACACGCCAAACTACTGCAGCTTGTTATTCAACTGAGACTTCCTTCACTATGACAACTGTGAATGTTTTTTAAAATAATGCTCTTTTTCTGCAGGACTGGGGGGAGGAGGAAAGAAACCATGCTAGAACCTACTAGCAGAGATGATTTTTTTTTTTAAATTGTTCTGTATTAAAAACATATCTATTTTGGTTGGTGATAGGCACTGGATCCATAGCTCTGTACTCAGTTGATGCATAGCTAAGAAAGGTCACCTTTACATGTCTCAAAACCATTCTGAGGAAAAAAAGCCCTGTTTAAATGACGCTCTGCTTTTCTCTTTCCCCATCACAGCAACACTGGAAGATTTTAAGGGCAAAGAAAAGGGGAAGGGAAAAGTAACTGGAAATAAATTAACAAAGAACAAACTAATTGCTGCAAAATACTTAACAGGGGACAGGCTTCACCTTCAACATAACAACTCTCACATTATCCTAATCCATTCATTCCACTACTGAAAGTGTTTTTCACCAGGGAGCTTCTCAGATATTCGACATTCATAAAGGAAACACTGCAGAGCCCTAAAGTAACACTTCCAAACGGCTCTTTTTCTACTGCCTAACCCAGTTCAGCATACATCCCTTCTCCAGCAACACAGCCAGGAACGCTCTGTGTATTCCTTACATTAGAACTGAAGTTGACTGCCTTTAATTCGTTAGGTTTAATTTTTTCTGCGCTGTCCTCTTCTCCAGGGAGGATGTCTTGCCACAGTGAGTTACGGAAACGTTCATCCACAGACACAACATGTCCCTCAGTAGTAAACATATACTTATTTCCAGATTTATGCAGTGGATTCTCTTCATCAAACAACTAAACGAGATGAGAGAGACAGCTATAGTATGGGTGCAACGTTCTTCATGTCCCATCAACAATAAGTTAAAACGCACGCACTCACGCATTTGAAGGATCACACAAAAAGCATACCTTTTAGTGCTAAATGGGTAACTACTGTTAGAGCAAATGGAAATAAATAGTTTTAATGCAAGGGATTTATTTTAACAGTTAAAAGGGGAGAGCAAAAGAAAAACTTCGCACACAACTTAAACTGCCCTTATTTTTCTAAGCTGCACTATGCAGGCATTTCCAGGCTGGCATCCACTGTTCCCATTCAGTCACGCATTTATTTGGTTTTCTACACTAAAGGAGATTGAGAACAGTAGCTTAAGCCGTGTTGGCTCAAATGCTTTCTCCTGTGACTGCCAAAGCCTGATGGGGAGAAATCGGGAGGCTGCTGTGAGGCAGGCAAAATGGCCACAAGCAGTAATTTAGCTCAGAGCTGAGCAGTAGCTTCCTTCAGTCTTGCTTCCTCTCCTTTCCAGCTCCCCCCCAAAAGAGCTGCCAGCTCTCCAGCCAGCAGCTGCCCAAACCTCCAAGATTAGGGTAGGGGCAAAGAAAGAAGAGCAGCGCATTCTCTGATACACTCTGATACCTAAACCCCTCTCTTCCCCAGGGCGCAGCACAGGTTCTAATTAACAATGCGCTGCCTCCTCGCTGTGCCATGTTTGTGCTCGGCGCATGCAAGAGAGTATCTTTGAAATGAAGAACATATACCTACCAGGTACAAATATTTACATGTTTCACTGAGAAAAAAACTCTCCATTCGATCTTCCTTTGTCTTCTCTACAACGTGGTGTAATGTGGCATAGCCACACCTGCAAGATTTAAGATTAGTTTGGGTTTAGCTCCCACGCATTCTGATCTCGAAGCGCTCCCTAGATATTCCTTAACTTCAGACCATTCCAATTGTCACTAGGGGTGAAGTTAAAATGAAACAAGTCTCTCTTACAAGTAAGCACTGATTATTGGTCTCTGGTATTCTGATGAGACTGTAATCGTCGACCCTGTGGTTCACCTATTCCATCGTGCAGATTTATTAGGAGTTTCTCAAAGAAGCAAGATACTCCCAAGGCACCCCGCACAAAACAGGCGATTTCCCCATAACGAGCACATGAGAAACCCAGGTCTGAAAGCCTGGTCTCGTGCAAAGGTTTCTTCCCAAGCTACCTACTCTTCCCTCCCACCAACGCCTAACAAATGATGAAGCTGCAAGCTGTCACACAGCGCACTCCTAATTCTTTCAGCCAAGCCCCTACACAGCATCTGAATCCCACTTAACCGCAGAACGGCGCTGTTTTATACTGTCCTATGGTTAGTACAGGCTCGTCTACAAAATCAGTAAATACCAATAGCTGAATAAAAATTCGCTATCTTTCCTCTGAGTCTTGCAAAAAGTTCAGATACTCAGTATTACAGTCAGGATTCACTGTTACTGTCTTGAGATGAAAGCTGATATGCAACAGCATCTATCTTAGAGGCCATCCCTCCAGTTTAGTTAAACGCCATGGGCCCATGAGGTTAGAAATATTTTTTGCAGAATCCATAGGAAAAAAAAAAAAAAACCCACACCTACTAATTTTACCAGGTTTTAGCAACTGATCATCAACAACGCATTTTGAAAGGCAGTTATAAAATTCTGAAGGCATAAAGTTGTCACTGGACTATAATTTCATTTTCAGATGAAAAAGAAATAATTGCTCAATAAATAAATCATCACTTGCGGCTTTCATGGAGGGTTGGGTTTTCTGGTTTACCTACATTTGGCAGATTGGATTCTATATATTTACATAATAAAATAACATATATAGCTGTGAGAGAAGACAAAGAACATTGAAGACTGACTTTGCTTTTGTATATTTTTCCAAACTCTGCAGAATATCCATTCCCACATGAAGGTAAAATGGGTTCTTTGTGGCCTAAATAAGGAAGGCAGACAGGAATTAGAGTCAGCAATTTCAAAATCTTGTAAAAATAACACTTACAACAAAGGCCTAGTAGTATCAGATTCTCATGTATTACAGTAAACTTATCTTTATAGGAACATGACTTAGATTACTCTGTGCAAGCTTCTCACATTTGCTTTAGTGCAAATCCTAATAAAACCTGTAGTAAATTCAAACTCTGATAGCTTTCCTGAAGCCAGAAAGGTATTTTAGTTTACTGTACCTTCTGCCAGTTGGAGCCTGTGCCTAGACGATATAGCAAGGAAAGCTATTACATTTACTTCAGCAATTTCTATTAAGAAGTCACAGGTCTCTACCTTGTGAAAATCTGCCAGCGATTTTTTGAAAAGGTTTAGTCTCATTTTTGTCTGTCTTATAAAAAAGGCTCTTTTTTTTTAAGCAAACAACATAGCAACTACATTGTGTAACAATCTAGTGCCTAAACAGAGACCTCCGTGTAAGAACAGGCAGATCCAGAGGCACCAGGTTTTAGCAGGCCAGAGGCTAGGGGAAGAAAAAGTGACTTTCTGAAGGAAACCATTTTTGCCAAAATATGAGCTGTAAGCTCAGAAAAGTCAAGTACCTGATAAAGAAGGTATGTGGATTCCACTAACTCTGGCCTCAGGGGATAAAAGGGAACATCCGGGGCTTGCAACTGCCAGTTGTATCTTTCTGGGAGGGCTCCGTATCGTTTCCATATGGCATAATAAAAAGCATGGAGGCAAATAGCATCTTCCACATCTCCTATCAACACCTAGGCATAACAACAGCCGTAAACACGCACGCTTAATACTGCAAGCCAGCAAACTGCTTTCCGCTCTATATAAGAACATGCCATATAATAAAACACACCCCTCATAAGGGGAGACAAAAAAAACCCCAACCCCCCCAAAAAAGCGAATGTATTAATTCCTTTGCACCAAAAGCTTTAGCAGAGCTCAGCCTCACAGCATGGTCTACAAATACTGAGGTTACATGAGAAAAGTTAAAAGTATCTCAAATCTAGTAGGCCAGGCCTTCCAATACTGTTATGCGGATGCAGAAGCTGACCCGCCCTAAGACTCTTTCCAGAGCAGCCAGATGTAAACCCACAGGCTGAAGCTCATCTCAGAAGAGATGCTTAGACTCGTTCACAGCCTAGGATTAGAGGCTGACATTCTAGAGCATGACATGATTTCTCTACACCCCTTTACTGTGTCGTTTGGTCTTTAACAGAATGAAAGTTTACCTGCAGTCCAGGAAAAAAGGCTTGCAAAGAGTCAATCCACGTGTTCATCAGCTGTCCTGTGAACATGTTTACATTAACGTACAGAGGAGGGTCACCTTCACCTTCATTGCAAGCTTCTCGACTGCCAAGTAACAATAAGCATGTGTAAATATTCACTATTGTAGAAGAACACAACGCACGTTCCATTTCACAGCACTGCCACCAGCAAAGAGAATGAGCCACAGATTTGTCGTGCTAGGCTCAAAGCCGTATTGAAAAGAACCAAAACGCCAGTCACGCTCTCAGAAAAATTAATTCATAAAAGGTACGTACACCATATCCTAAAGTTATGTCAGCAGAATCTCTATCAAAAAGTCATCTAGGTAAGACCAGGCCTTAAGAAGTACTAAACCAGCCAATTTAATACATTTCCCTCGCAGTTTTACAGCCTTCTCTCAGCCTAACATTTACTAACTTGGATGGTAACCAGTTTAGCTTCTTTGCACCAATAATGCTATACAGATCAGTCAACTAAGGAGTGAAGGGAACATTAAAATTTATTTCCGCGGTCACTACCACGGAAATAAGATTTTGTTTTTTAAAGAAAAAAAGAGAACACAGATTTTCTAGAGCATGACACAAAACACTATACAATCTCTCATATCTTGCTGGAGTACTCATTGCTTAAGGAATCGATACTCATATGAAATAACATACCCTCTTCTTAAGTGGTTCTGAATGTTCCGATAAGCATCGTTGAACATATCCAAGTCTTCCTTTTCTCCAAAGAGGATGTAAGACTTCAGAAGGTATTCATAGAATGAATCCGACCCTGCTCCCAATCCACTTTGCTTTCCAACCCAATGACCAGTTTGAATATTCACAACATTTCCTTTCAGAACAGACAAGAAGTTTAGTCTAAAGCTGCCAAGTACATCAGAGAAAAATAATCAAGAACCAGAACTTAGAAATATTACGTCTTCGAAAAGTCTTAAGGAGGAATGATCAAAGATCACTATCAAAATAAAGTGTTACAGTGCATTCATCCAAGGAACTAGCACACACATGCGCAGTTGTTTTAAGTACTTTTAGTCATCTGCCAATCTGAACTATATTAATGGGGATACAAATGCAAGAACATCAGTCTCATTTCCCAATTACATGAAAAATCTGTCCTTGGAAACCTGTGCCCTAAGTAGTAAATTCAGATACTCCATTTTTCTTACGAAATTACAAAGTGCCATTTGGTCAACGCAAACCGTGAGTATGCAAGGAGAGCATGACTTAACAGCTACAGAGGAAGCAGATCAACAGAGTTTACGATAGGTGAAAGAAACCTGTGGCACGATGGCATTCTGCTACAGGAGACTGAGGTAGGTTGAAACACGGAGCCAGTCAACACAGCATCACCTCAGAGGAGATTACCTAGCAGTCCGGTGTTATTGCTCCTGAGACTCCAGAGTGCTTTGACAGCTCTCCTGGCCACCCATTCAAACGTGGAATCGCCAAGCAGCCTGCTAAGGATGCCAAACTCCACCAGCAAAGAACCGGCTCCTGCAGTACAGGTTTCATTATTGCTGTCTGGAGGTACCCCCTTCTTCAGATTGACCTGTGAAGCAGGCAGAGGGAGCGCTAACAGCAAGAAGGCAGGCTGCACCTCATACAGCTGTGCTCTCATCTGCAGTCTTATATTTATTATAAAGCCTTTTTATTAGTTTCTGCAATACGTAGCGTGCAATGCGTATATAGTTAGAAAGCCAGCATATCGCTGCTTGGTCAAAAAGCTTTCCTGAAGAACTCCTGCAATTCATCTTCCAACTTTATAACATCATGCTCAAGGTGGGCAACCCTTATTTTGCTACTCTTATACTTGTTAATCCTTCCAAATTTCAGTCCACTTCTCCCCCATTTCTACTAAACATTCAGGTTCTGCCAAGGGTGATGCAAGCACTGCTTCCTCTCAGTTAGTACTCTTGAAATCAAGAGTTTTCTCAGGGAATGCTCCTCAGCTTCCCCACAGAACAAAACGCTGAAGGGAAGTTACACCACCCCTCAACCGCTTTACCAGACTCTGAACAGAAGTGAGAGTTCATGTTTCTACAGCCTGACAGGTCTGGAGGAAAAGCAGTGCTGCTGTCCCCAGAAATTAATAGTCAGGCAAGTGCTAATTAGTTTTACAGTTCAGAGTCGTTCCACTAGAACTGATATCCTTCTCCTTGCAAACTGCATCTGCTTAAAACAAGAGGACACAGCATTCAAGAATACCGCAGTGTTCTTGAGTACTCACTGAGCAGTATTCAAGAAAATTACAAATTCCAAGCCCGGTATGACAAATGGTTTAGATGAGTTTTATTTTATCACCATTATGTTAGTACCAAGTCACCAATAAAGTCACTTTCCTAGGCTATTTGCCTTTACAGTATTTCTTGTTAACCTTCTTAATGACGGCATTCTTTGTTGCTGCGTGATATATAGGAAGAAAGCGTGGGGCAGGGCACATTCCAGCCAAACAGCATGGAAACAGATGACTACTGACCCGTAGGAACAATATATACAGAGTGAAAAAACAGCCTAAAGAAAACATTTACTAGACATAAGGAGCAACTTATATGTCGTCCATATCACCATAACTTAGCGCAGTTTTCCCCCCACGCCATTTTAATGTTCAATACCCCAAGTGCACATATAAAGGCACACACAGGGTACGGAATTCGAGTTGTAAGGACAGGTGAATTACACTTTTAGATTATTTCCCCACTGTGTTGGTGTGCTCACTTACCCGAGGATATGGAATTCCAGTTTTGGTGTTCTCAAAGGCTGGAAGTAGTCTCACTGCTAGGTCATGAGCCATATGCAACAGTTCATTGTCATAATCCTTAATGGTCATATCACCAAAAGGCTGTTTTGTATCTGTAATTATTATGTGGGCAGAAAGCAGGCTTCCCAAAACCCTGTGGGAAAAGAAAAAGATCTTCGGTTTTTAAATCTGATCTGAACCTAGTTCTTCAGCTAAACCCTTACCAGTATCATGTTTAACAGGAGTATTACTCTGTGCACCTTACAGGCACTACGGAAAGAGACCTGCTTTTTCCCCACCGGTAGTGAAAACATCTGGAAGCCATGCTGCTTGTCAGCCACAGTGATCCCAAAATCCAGTTCTGCAAAATTTACCTAACCCAGTAGCTCCTTACAACATACCAAGTCTATTGCTGAGTGAAGACCTCCTTGCCCCTGCAAATGGCAGCAAGGTCGTTATATAAACTCAGTACTCAGAAAAAAAGAAAGCCTAGCCAAGTTGAGCTGCAATTGAATAAACACTGTTTAAGACATTCAGGAAATGAAGCCATTTAAAATCAGACAGTATCTTAAACTCATCTCCAAGACAGACAGGCCTGTTTTTCATCTAAAACGAAAGTGAAAACAAGCAGAAGGTCCATGGAAGAAAACCAAAACAGGGAAAACCTGTCAGCAGGGTTGTTTGCTGTGCACAGATCCGAGTCTCCGCTGCAAAAGCGACAACAAAAAAGTAGCAGTCTGCAAGCCAAACACAGTTGAGACTACCATTGTACCACTGCTTCAAGTCACATGTGACTCATTAAAATTGTTTTATTTATGAAAGGATGGAGTATTTTCATAAAAGGTTAAAACACAACTTACTCAAGGAACAATTATGGAATAAAGCCTACCAAAGACATCCTTATCGATGATTTTACTTTGGTTCTCCCGTATATGCACACCAAGTCTTTAACCTTGTTACTGTTTTAAAGACAGAAACTTAAGAACGACATACCTGATTGTTGCCTCAAAAACTTGGACTGTTGAGTCTTTATCAAATGAAACCGTCTCAATCACCAACTTCACTGCTTTCTGGAATTCTGAGGAGTTTCCCATTACCTTTTACATAAAAACAAAGCTATGTTGTCTAATTGTTGCTTCAGAAGAGGGTTGGGGAAGAGAATGGCAAGTTCACATTTTAGACCAACGGTCATATTAACTAGATACAGAACAGAGTACTTCAAGCTCCTGCTAAAAAGACTTTCCGGAAAGTTACCCATCCTACTGACATGTAAAAGTGCATTTTTTAAAAAGTATGTTAAAACAGGGAAATCCACAAAGATGTATTTTTGTCTGTTTTACTAATCCATGCACTCATGTATTCTTCCACCCCAACATCAGCCTTGTGGGTGACCTCTTAGAGCAGGAGTCTAAAAACTCTTAAGATGTAGCGCACTGAGTGTTTTAACTGCTTAAACTATCAGTTTAAGAGTTAAGTTTAGCTTAAAAGGTAACACAACTTGCAGAACAATGAAGTCTGATTTGACATTTATTTGACCAGCGGAGTCCAGCCTTTCGGGCTTCTGACTCAACACTGCATGCCATGCCCGGGAGGTCTCTCATGCCCGTTTTCCATAGGTATACCTTCGCACTTGATCTCCACTATATCCAGAGACAGATGTAAATTCAGCCCCGGCTTCAGGGAAGCAGGAACGTGGACGGAAAACACAGGTTCCCGCTTGCATAAGTTCGCGATAAGGCTGGGAGTACAGGGAACCTACCTAGCTCTTTAACCATCAAAGCACCGTGTGCCGGCCAGCCTGCTCTTTCCATTACCCAGACCTAGCGGGAAAGCATTCACGCGCTTGATCTGAGCAGATGAAGAGCAAAAGAGGCTTTCTCTGCGCAGAAGCTTCTGAAACACAGGAGAGCCTAGGAACCAGAAGTTTTGTATTTGAGGAAAAAAAAAAAGTTATGTACTGCCCCAAAAGGTATGGATAGGACACTGAGCCACTGGCGAACGAGGACAGGAAGGCAACTGTTCAGCCAACACACCATCAGCCACGTAGCACGGATCCCTAACTGCTGTTTCAGTTAAAACCAACGTTTTCCTCACTTCCCGCTTTCGGTCCTGTTCATCACTGCCGCGTTCCGTTAAACAGCTGAGACCTCCTCACCACAGAGCTGCAATTCCGCGTTAGCAATGGCAAGTATTGTACAGCCTGAAGCACACGTACAGTCCTTGCACACACCACCTTCTGCACAGGAGGAGAGAAACGCACCACAGATCCAGTGCGTCGGTGGGCCCTGGCACTCCAGAAGGCCAAGAATCTGCCCCGGCTGCAAAAATGAGACTGGGAAACCTAAGGGGGTTTCTAAACATGCACAAGGAGTTCAGGGAAGAGGCTCTTCCCCACGATACCGTACTACTAACATAAAACTGAGTTGCTTCTCGCGTTATCTTCAAATTTTAACAAACAGAAACGCATATGATAGTCTATTTTAGCAGGCTAGAAGCAGCTTTACAGCTTTTCCCCTCCTTCCTTTCA
>NW_008825411.1:44217-45653 GCF_000699105.1 Pygoscelis adeliae
TACATGTCAGTCAGGCCCTCTCTGCCAAGCAAAACAATCAGAGCTCTTTCAGTCATCTTGAATAAGATGAACTCTCTTCCTGACACGTCTCTCAGCAACCCATGCAGATTCCAGCTCAAATCCACCCTTCCTGAACACCAGAGTACAGCAATATTCCAAAAGAGATCTCACCTGAGCCTCGGGGAAGAAGATCTCCAAAACTTCCTCCATCTCTTCTGGAAATCTCTCCTGATACACCCCCACGTACTCCTGCCCTTCCCTGCCCGTGTAACGCTGCTAGCTCGTGATCCAGCTGTTAGCTAGTATACACCCAGCAGCTTCTCCTCAGAAGTGAAGGATTTAATAAGCTCTCACTTACAAAATATTAGACCCTTCTACTTCATACCGCTGAACCTCATTACAATTTTTAATTGGATCGTCACGATGCCATCTCACCTTCTCTTCATCTTAAGAATCGATCTCTATTTCCGTCAGCAACTCTGCATGAAACATTAGCACTTTTTGCATTAACAGCATTAACACACAGAGGCTAAACAGCATTTGCCCCATGGCAGGTCCTTAAAAAACACTGTGGAGTAACTCCCTCCAGTGCGAAACTTCCCGTTGCCATCTTCCTTCAACTTCTCACCAAGTTTCTCTACCAAGTACCCCTCTTCCTCAGCTCCACTAGCTTTTTTTTTTATTATTATTTTTAAATGCAGAGCTGATTGAAGATATCAGAACTACTGTCGTTGCAAGTTCAACCTCTGAGCAAGGGACAAGATCAGTGTTGTTTGGTACCAGGGCAGAAGAACCCAGCAAGACCCATCTTCAAGAGAACACTGAATAAATTAACGCTGTACTACATCCTCGTGTTCCCCTTTAACTCCTTCCTTCAAAGCCCGTTCCAGCAGCCTGCCTGCTGTCAAGGAGACAGCTCGTGACCACGCGCTCCCACCTCAATCCAACCATCCCGCAACCGAGACCTGCGCCTCCACAGCCCTTCTAAACGCAGCCCTGAGCCCGGCAGCGAGCTTTGACTCCCGGTTTCCCGCACCAGGGTTGGGAATAAACCACCCGGTGAATCGCAACCGGCGCCCGTTCCGCTGCTAACGGCCGGACTGACAGGACAGCGCGGGACTCGTGCGTGTTCCAGAGCATCTGGGGTTGAGCATCTCCCAGAGCCGCGCGTCGGCCGACTTCAGCCTTTCGGACGTGAACGTCCGTGCCCTGCTAAGACACCGCCTTCGGAGTTCAGTCAGCAGCAGAACCTCTCTCTGGCGACATGCCCCAGCTACGTTAACGTGCTTTTAAACTCCTTTGCAAAATTCGGTTTGCTCATTCCGGCCGCCGACGCCAACCTCCTCAGCTTCCCTCCCGGTTACATCTAACGGGGCGACGCGGCAACTCCGCAGCCCCCCCCGCCCCGTCCAGCAAAGCGGGGCCACCGCAGCCGG
>NW_008825411.1:47186-67505 GCF_000699105.1 Pygoscelis adeliae
CCTGGGGCCAGGAAAGCGGGGGGGGGGGGAAGATGGACGCGGGGCTTCCCTTCACCCAGCGGCTGAGCCACCCCACGGGCGAGGCGGGAAAGGGAGCAGCGCCGAGCAGACGGCGGGCCAGCCTTCGACTTGATGCGGCGCTGGGAGGGAGCGGAGAACAAGCTCCAAGGCAGCTGGAGTCTTCAGGAAGCAGCATAAATAGAAAAGCTGAGAAAAGCCGAGAAAAGCCGCTTGCCAGTGGTAGATACGAAAGTGAAAAGAGAGTCAGGCAGTGCTGGTGAAAACAAAACCCCTCAAAGACAGACAAAAGAACAGAAAAGTCAATAAACTACAGCTGGGGGAGGTAAAGAGGAGAGACACCTCTCTGAGCCACCCCAGAAACCTGAACAGCATCACTAGTAACGGTGGTTTTAGGCGTGACTGCTCTATCGCCGAGCTAAGGACTGGTGTTCACGCTAGCGTTGCATCCTTTTAGCAAGGAAGGGCATGATTTATTAGGAAGAAATCTGATAGAAATAAAGTGAAAAAATATTTCAAGACATATCACGCATAGACAGACAACCAGACAATAATGATTTGTCTTCAGCCTGTATTTTATACTATTTCAGAAGTCAGATCTTGCTCTTTGTTTTCCATTCATTGCAACAGAAACAGTAGAACAAATAAATCTTAAAAAAAAAAAAAAATCACAATTCGGAGGTCCATCGAGACTTCTGTATGCTGACTCCTGTTAAAATCCTCTAGCCTGTTCAAACATAGCAGCCTGAGGTTGCTCTTTCAGTTCCTTTCCTCAGTCTGTGGAATTCATGCATCTTTTCAATGTCTTTCCCCTTATGCACCAGAAATATTATCCATTCACGCCAAGAAGGGGATTCTTGACTCTACAAAAATGAGGAAAATTCCTCATTATTGAAAAGACTGAAATATCTTCCCCCATCCCAAGTTAACATAGTTATACAGAAGCAACTTAGCAGTTTACTTCACTCTGAGACTCTTGCAAGAATCAAGTTTAGCTTTACATTTCACACATCACAACAGCTTTTTCTTTCTCTACTCAGGTATTTGCTTTGTTTATCGAATAATATGGTTTATGAACTTCTACCCAATAGGTCTTTTCAGAGAACACAAATGAGACCAACAAATGGTTTCAGCATCTAAAGCAAAGCTGTAATCGGAGATGATGAAGAGTTCCACTGAACTTCTGCCCAATAGGTCTTTTCAGAGAAGAACACAAATGAGACCAACAAATGGTTTCAGCATCTAAAGCAAAGCTGTAATCGGAGATGATGAAGAGTTCCACAGACCGACTACCCAGAACGTTGTCTGTCCCCCGCTGAGCGCAAGGCCGACAGTCACTCTGCTAACACACACCACACACTGACAAGCATCAACCAGGCAACAGCATTCAACTTTTTTTTTTTTAAAACAAAAACATGAAATTTGGACTCCGGTTAGCATTAGCCTCATTCATATACTCAAGATCACCGTTTTATGACAGCGTTTAAACCGTGAACTTTCCTAATTAGGCCAGGAAAGACTTCTTGAATTGACTACTTGAATGCATCTGCCTACGTGGAAGCAATACCACCTACTCTCTTCACTGTTAGAAGAGCACTTCAAGGAGTCAACCTGTTTGCTCCTCTCACAGATGATCTAAAGAATTAAATTTTAGCATAGATGTGTTTAGTTCAGCTTGAGTCTAACAATGTTTCCCACAATTTGGTAATGTGGGCTTCTTGTATATTTCTAACGATAATAAAAGCAGCTGTACTACTACAGATGAATATGCAAAAGAATGGTTTTCAACAACACTTTATTGAAGCACTTCAAAAATGATCACAATGATAGATGTTGCCTTTGACAGAATAAAACCTGTAATGTCATAATTAAAAGGCACTAATCCTGGCACAAAGGTCTACTTACCCACCTTCCACTGTGACGGAAATAAAAACATCAAATATTTTACTTCTCCTTTAGAAGAGTATGTGCACACCCCCTTTGAGTGCCATTCCGTGTTTGTCACTGAAGTGACATGTAAAAGAAATTCCCTGATGTTTCACCAAGGCATACTTTAACGTTCAGCATCTGTAGTCCTAAAACAATAGACTACTCATTGAAGGTTTATGATTTAGTGAGACAAGTCATTCTACACTCATCTTTTGGGAATGAAAGTCCTGAAGCACATACTAGTCTCAGGCATTCACGCATTACTTCTCCTTTAACACGATTCGTTGCTTTGCCGTTCGTGTTATCGGCAATGCACCGCTCCTAGCAAGATAGCTTAAATAACCTGATTTACACCTCCCTATTTAGAAGTCACACAGCTCGCTCTGGTCAGGGTCAGTGCAGAAGCAAGCCAGCAGGGAGCAGTGCTGGGGCACGCGACCGGGAGGAAGCACATTTCTTTCACATTCAGTAAACACGCACAAAGCAAATCATGACATGCCATTGCACAGCCACAGTGACTATAAAATGAAACCTTAGAAAAGTTAAAAGCTTGATAATCCAGCTAAGTCATACTTCAAGTTATTATAGATCCCTGCACAACATTCCTATAACCATATAACCAGAGAGACTGTTTAAGGCATTTTCTCCGGCCTCCTTTCTTCTACCAGAAAGTGAAGATTATGCAGCTTTATATGTCAGCATCCAAAAAGGACCGTCTTTCCAACCTGTTTCCGTAAAGATGCAAAGAGAAGACACAAATCGCTAAGAAACTAGATTATTAGTTCCACAGACCATGAAACAGCTCCACATTTGTGCATTTTTCACGATGCCAAGTGGTAGGACCTAATTGCTCTGTGCAAGTGCTAAGCACTCAGGGTGATGATGAGAATTACGCTGCTCTGTAATTGCACTTAAAGAAACCACCATCCACACTAACGTTGATAGGACGTTAATACTCCAAGGAAAACTCTCACACAGCCCGGTGCTGTGGGTGCACGCACAAACATTTCTTCCTAGTCTAGTCTAGAGACGTGCTGCTCTATGATCAGTAAGAGCGATCACTCCTACTGAACAAAACCGACAAGTGTTTAGAGTTGGCAGCTATTTTAAATCATCGGGACACCATACAATACCAACACATCATGAGGTCATAAAGGTATGACTGGTGTCAAACTTGCATGCATATTCATGACCAAGAGTTCTCTCTGGCTCAGTATTTGCCTTTTCACAAGACCCAGTTTTCTTAATATGCTAATGGTCAAGGCCTACTGCAGATACATCAGAAGAGAGTTTCAGGACTCTCTTGATGTTTACAGTACAGCTGTTGATGTTTAAGTACAATAATTCATGTTACTAAAAAAGCAACTTTTGTTAAAAGAATGGGAAATTTCATCAGTCTCTTTTTACTGTCCAGGCTCACTACAGAGCCTGAGACAAGCAATCATCATGAGCGACTAGATTGCCCCAATAGATTTCTAGAAGCAGAACACAGCTATAGCATCCAAGTTCAGCAGACAACACTGCTAATGCCTATCTCAGCTCCACACCTTTATTAGAATGGAAAAAGTTTAACCTTGGACTTAACTGTGCCAGATGAGTGAGTAGTTTTTTCAGTCCAAGGCTGAAAGGTGGCGAGAACAGCCTCACTTCTCTGGAAAGACTTACTACACCTCCCTTCTGTTTCAAAATGAAGGTAGTTGGAAAGTTAATCAAGCCCTCAAACAGAAAAAGTGTAATCCTCTGCACTGGATTCAAACAGTCTCTTCAAGGTCTACATTTCTGCCATGAGAGTAAAGGCATCTGGGAGAACTGCACAAGAATAGCTGTGAGAACCTAGGTGGAGTCATTTCGTGAAGTAATACAAATGTACCTTTTAGAGTACACACATCATAGGCGGCCAGCGTAGCTCTCCTTGCTATTTACATTTAGAAGTAGAAACTATTACTTAAATATCACATCAAGCAAACAGCTGTTGGCCAACTTCACACCACAGCTGATTTAAGTGATTGGTACTGGTATCAGACCAACCAGGGTGACGAATCTTACAGCAGTAATACTCTTCTCAGATTTTGCAACTCAAGGCATTTTGCTTTGAATGTTAACTCCAGGTAGCTTGTTTGGCATGCAGGAAATCCCATCAACTGAAGAAATATGCACATAATCTTTTACTCAACAGTTCATTAGTCCTTCCCACCAGCCAAGTTACACATGAAGGATGCTAACCGACCAGTAGTCAGGCCTAAAAACCAACCTGCCTCAGCTCTAAGTTTGAAAGCTTACATGGAGGCAGGCCATGAATAGAGGACATCCAGTTTGTTACCATTACTTGGAAGATGTTGACATACGGTCCTGTAAGTTAATCAGTGACCCAAGAGAAATTAACGCAACAAAGCATTTGGGAAGAACAGTCCGTGTAACTTCAGATTAAAATCACAACCAAGACTTTGTTCAAGACCTCAGTCAACGAAAGCCTCACTTTCCAATGAGACAAGAATCTTTATGCTTTAATTGGTAGTGAATGATCAGGCACTGCTAGATCTGACACTTCTGCTGGAAAAGCAAAGGTTTTACTCTAGGCTTGACGACAAGAAACAAGCTTGTAGACACATGCATTTTTCTCCTGAAAACAGAGCTCCAGAAGGCTGACCCTACTTAAAGACCCTTCAGCTGACCAGTGCTTTTCATAAACGTAAAAAAGCACTGAAGTCTGCTGAGACTGACTAGCTAAACTTGCTCACGTAAGCTGAGAAAGCCCCAGGCCTGAAAGGTAGTTTTATAAGCATTTCACTTGAATAGTTGAACCACAGAACATAAAGCAGCTCAGGTATTTACCGAGCCTTCTTCCCCAACTGTAATCTTGTGGGAGAGGAGACAGACATCCCATAATGTATTTCCATGAGTTAAGCCATATCAACTCAAGTCAGTCAGTTAAGTGTCAATACAACCCTCAAAACATAAGTTTATTGAATAAAGCTGAAGAGCAGTAAACCAACATATGCATCCACCTAAATAAAAAAATTCACGTATTTACAAAGTTCAGTAATTGTATAAGTTGTTCACATGCAGAGAGTAATGCACAGGTTAACAATCGGTAGTGTTTGGATGCCATAAACGCTGAAAGCAGTGAAGTATATAAACACCAAACACATCAACTTTAGCTATAGGCCAGTTAACTAAACAGTGACCTGGTCCCCCACAAAGATTCACACATTCTAGTTTAGTTTCCTTATTTTAGGCACAAGCAAGTTTGCTAAAGAAAAGTAACTGTAGCAGTTCCTGGTGAACTAGGGACTACAGTAGCAAGTTAATATACCCTCTCCTCTACAGCACCAGAGTATGGATTAATTGAAATCATGCTTCAGAGAACTGAAAGGGGACAAAAAGTTAAAATGCAAGTTCAGACTGAATGCAGGCAGCACGTAGTGTCTGTGCAACAGTGCAATAGTTGGTACAGAACAGTAAGGCCATGGCAGTCTAAATTAAAACTGGCTTGTCATAACCGATACGGACTAAACAGTGTTTCCAGCCAAAGACTTCGACATAATGCAAACTACATTTAGGTGAAGAATCACACACAGTGTGAGGCAACACAAGCAGGTGTACCATGTATTTGCATACACTAGTAAGCTACACTGACATTACTGTATGAACAAACCAGTCTCAACAAGTCTGTCCCTTTAAATATACTGAAGTCATTGAGAAAGTAAAGCTACAAAAACATTACAATCTTTAGTTCATATATACTTCCCTATACTGTAGGAGCTAGTCAAGAAACAGGATCAATCCATCGGCTCTCTTGTGCTTTGACACAGTAGAACATTTCATCTCGCAACTTACAGACTTTGCACATGGTTACATCAAGAAAGCAGGCAGGTCTAGAGTTGTCACAATAGCCTAGATACTCCATAGCACCAGGTGAAACTGTGCCCAGCCATTTCATGAGCAGGAGAGACACTAGACAATTACACAGATATTGTGCTAAAGGTCAACAACTGACTCTATACAAAAACATCAGTAATTTAAGTGTCATGCAGCTGCTCAGAATGTGTGTTCTGGTTTCAGATAGAGACCACTAGTATCTGTAGATAGAAAGATGTATTTGAACAAAGTCTGATGTTCCTAGCAATTTGTTTTCATGCTGGAATACTCCAATTTTTGAAAGCTTGACAGAACAGTCCATTCCCATCCCCCACACAAATGTTAAACAGAAGCAACAAAATGATTTTAAACAGTTGACTCTCTCCTAATTCATCATGAGAGTTTTCTTTTTCAAGTGACAGGATAAGATCTCAGCTGTAGATTAGTGATGCTGATCTATGCCTTGTGCTCCCCTCTGCAAACAGTTTCCATTTCTCTGCTTACATACACACATCACATGCATTTGTGAGATAAATCAGTATCCCACAACTCACGCTTAAATGTTTTCTAACTACAGTATGTGGCATCTTACAGAATCTTAATGCTGTCAAGCATCAGCATCTTCAAGCCACTAAACACTAGAAATAAAACACTTGCTGAAAATCATATAAAAACCTGGCCCTGAAAAACCAGAACAGAGTGTACCATCATAGTTAACATGGTAGAGAGATTTTTTTTTTTAAAAAGACCCCCCACAACCCTCCCACCATAGATGGTTGTAAAATAAATATTTGTGCTGACTTTATCATGACAACTCTAGTTGTTTTGTGACAGAATAGGAATACAAGTCTTCAGCAGTGCACATGAGAAATGAACCATGAAAAGGCAGATTCTTGATACAGGATTTTTGGGTAATATCTCATTATGGAGGGAAGTGGACAACTGAGATTATGGCCAACTGGTACTGGAGATTCCAGGAAGACTTCAGCTTCTTCTAGATTTTGAATGCTGAATAAGCCACTGAAGCGTGATATCTAAAGAGAGAGAGAAGAGAAGTTCCATATTCAAGTGTCTATCTGTATTTGTATAGCTGGCATCGCTTTGGTATGCCAGTGTCCCCAAATACACAACAGGAATATCCAGCCCTTCTCTAGAGGATGGTCCAAGACGGAGCAATAGAATGATTATTTGGAACGCTTGCTGTCTGTGCTTTGGTCCTATAACTGCCCAGCATCCTTTAAGTAACATTCAAAGGAACCGCCCCAGACATCCTGGTTCCTCAGTCAGCTACACCTCTAGGAAAAAGACATTCCTTAATCTGATACTTTGGTATGGCTCACATAATTAGTTTTAGATCAACACTGCTCTATTTAGCCAGTCTGCCCCTCCTCACTTGATGAGAACAAAGTTAGTTTAGCCCTACAGCACAAGGCGTCAAGCTTCTCCATGCTTGAAAGAGGGTCTCCTAAGGAAGTGAAATGCACTAACATCATACCAGCCCAATGCTTCCAGCAGCACCTTCCCTATCGCATCAGTGATGCTCAGCTGTGCTGTGAGCCTTGTACAGGAGATATGACAGAAGGGAGTATCTGCTTCTCCTATCCACCGTATTTGAATCTTTAACTGATGGTAAGGTGACAGGGGCTTCTTGGATAAGAAGCCAGAAGAGTTCCACAGGCTGTTCATTTTTCCTGAAAAGAAGTTGAGTCCTTAATATAAAGCCGTTCTGGTATCCTCTATAGCTTGTTCCTGTGATCACCAGCCTGAAGTTTCCCTCATCAGTAAACTCAATGAACCAGTGTTAACCCCATGGCAGCCACAAGAAGGCATCAGGAGAAGGATGGCAAGTGTTGTTAAGAACTGTGTTTTCATTCAGTTGAGATTACTCAGTTTACTTACAATACTAGTGTCAAGTACTTGGTATTACACAGTATCATGGTTTCTGCGTTTGAACTCCAGAAATTCTAAAGCAATTGATGCCAGCACCAGAAAAATTTACTGTTTGGCTGCACGGAGTAGTGACTAGCATAGGCCACAACACGAACCACTTTGATAAGACAGCAAGGGAAGATGATTATTTCAAGGGAATGACTGTTGAGGAAAAACTTGCTGCAAGTACTTGCTAGCCTCATGAAAGTGAGGCAGAGTTGAGAGTACCTGAGAGAAGTATAAAATCATTTAGGCCAAGCTAATAGTGAGGCTAGTCAGCTATTTGCTGAAAACTAACTAAAGAAGGGCAGCAGATTTCACAGGAGACTGACATATGTTTTGATAACTACAACCAGTCAAGCTTCCTCACTGCCATCAGGAGTTACACGGAATTTAACCAGTGCACTGACACATTGTTCTTTGATTTGTTACAGGCTTCCTGACTTCAGGAAACTGGTGTTTAAGAAGTTACAATCCCCCAATCCATCCTCTGACAGCTCTTCATAATGCTTAGCATTTTAGGTTAATAGTTACCTATATTATCTTTCTCTTTGCAAGAAATTGAGTAGCAGCAGATTTCTCTGTCCTGAATAGCAGCAAGGTTCCTATGAAAGAGAGAACATTTCAACATACACTTCACTTACAACAAGGACGCATACTGAGAATCTAAACTGTTCCCCCGTCATCTTCTCCACCTAACTTGTTTCTATACAAGGTTTCAGCTACCTCCTGTTGCTGGGTTTTCTACTTACACATGCAAGCTTCTTCATCTAACAACCCTATGTACATGAATTCATTTATTGAGTTAAAGTAGCCTTTCTTAGGAAGGGTTAGACTTACATCTTTTCAATTAGCTGTTTCTCATCCAAAGCATTAGGAAGGTCTCTCTTATTTCCAAGTACTAGAACCTGAAATCCAGAGTAGAAGGAAACAGTTGCAGCTTTGCTTTTAAAAAAAAAAAAAAACAACAAAAAAACCACCAACCCCACCACAAACGACAAACTTCAGGGGAGCCTGACAAGCAGTCTGCGCTAGGCTATTAAATCCAGCAGAATGAGACATTCACTATTAAACCAGATCAAGAAGGAAGATTAAAAGATTGACCTACTCACATGGAAAGAGGTGGTACAAATAAACTGTTATGTGCAAAAAACAAGCATGAGAACACATCAGCTGATAAAACTGAGAATAATCCCAGTAGACTTTCAGCTGAGATTCCCCAAACTTACTCTATACTTCTGTACTACACTCTGGTTAACCTGTACTATAGTAGACTTCAGAAGAGAGCACAAACTCATACTGTGGAATACTCTACTCTAAACTACTGTTCCTTTTTTTTGTTTGTTTGTTTGTTTTTTTTGTGGGCACCAAACAAGAATAAGATCACTGAAGGATTGACCGAGGTCAACAATTTGATTTAAGGCACCGGGGGTAGGGCAGGTATTGTTCGTGTTTATACTAACCAGTGAGGTTAGGCCTTAGACTTGACTTAAGAGTTCAAGCCAGACTTCAGAGTTGCTGAAGTTATGCACATTCCTCAAGCAAATTTAATACTGTGTAAGGCAATATTACTTACAGGGATTCCTTGTAACTGTGGCTTATCTAGAAGATTGTGCAGCTCATTTCGAGAGGCTTCTATTTTTTCACGATCTGCAGCATCTACCATGTAGCTTTAAAGAGAATTTAAAGTTAGGTCAGTGAGACTGCACTACTTCCGAAACAGCAGTGTTTGCTTTACACTGTCAGTTTTGAGCACATTCAACAAGGCTTTAAACAAAGCTAGGTCTTCTGAGCAAAGAATTTGGTTCTTGTAAAAAAAATTCTCTAAGATCAGAGTAGATGAAAGATTCTTTCAGTTAGACAGCACTGCCACCCAGTTCAGACAGGAAGTAGTTAGTACTCCAGATCAGACACCGATAAGAAAATAACCCATCTTGAGCCTTGAACTTAAGGGTAAAAAAAGGTCAGTATGGTTGCAGTACAGTTTCAAAATTAAAACGAGTACTACCGAGTCAAGCATGCACTGTTAGAAAGGCTACACACAGAAGAGAAGCAAACCTGAAGTTAAGTACTAGCTGAAGGAAGACGACACTTACACAATAGCATTAACTCCTCTGCAATATCGTTCCCACATGCTTCGGAATCGTGGTTGCCCTCCTATATCCCAAATCTTAAGGCAAGGGGAAAAAGACAATTTAGCCACACACTATGCTTAAACATGTCGCGCAAAGACAAGAAATCAAAACACAGTTTTTCCTTTCTCCTCGGGCCAGCTGCAGGACCTCTCACATATTAGAACAGAAATAATCCCTTGTACAGCTGCTCAAAGCTTGCAGGCCCAATAGCATAAGATGCAAACTAGAGCATCTTACACCAGATGCAAGAACACACCCGTGTACTAAGTTTACACACTGTGGTATACAAGAAAACAAAATAAGATATATTGACTTAAAACTTTTGCTTTTGAGGTAAGCCTTTCCTTAAGCAATATTGATGAGCAGAAGAGGAAGATCTCTGGGCCCTACACATGTGAAAATTAACTCAGATTAAAGCCAGACAGCATTATCACAACATTGCTTTAACTAGTCCATGAACCTGGAAATCACACACAGATTCTCATTTAAGAAACCCCATAAATAAACATAAGTGTATTCTTAAGCTATTTGACAGATTTAGCTGAGCCTCTTCAGTTTCCTGTATTTGTCCCAATGGTGGAAGAAAAACAGAGCGAACATATAAATTTTAAACTAGAAGCTGAAGACAACCTTGCACAGGTTTAAAAAGAGACAGTCAACAATGGTAACGTACCTTTATTGTAACATTACCCTTTGTAACTTTTCTCATGTTGAAGCCCACAGTAGGAATCATGTCTTCACTGAATTGACCTGACTGGAAAAAAAAACAGAAAGTTAAATTTAGCGCTTATCTGATGCAGCTAGTTTACACAGTAAAATATCATAAGCTTTTTCTAACCATTTGCCTTCCAACTGAAGGCTTTATAGCCAAGAAGTCGTAGATATTATATTCGTGTATTGAAGCTTGTGTGAATTCAGTCAAGTCATTTCTTACAAGCACTTAAATCATTTTTCAAGCCTTGAGGCAGTCAGGGGAGCAAAGTTACTTGGGGAGAAGTGCTTTGCATAGCTTAAGAGATGGACAGCCAGGGCAAGTAAAGGAAAAGAGCCATTCACCTACTTCTGCTGGAGCCAAGTTCTGTACGTCAGGATCTCCTAGCTACCTGGAAGCTAGAAATATCCAGAAGATTTTCCTCTGAGGCAAGCTACTCTATGGACAACATTTACAGTCATAAATCACTTTTGTGGAGTAAGCCTCCAACCCACAGGTATGGGTTAACTCCCTGAGGAGTTTTAAAAGGCTGGAAAGCGGAAGGACCTGACAGGTCTGCTTCCTGCTAGGCTACACAGTGTCCAACTTGTTCAGCAGTGGAAGAGGCAATCGAAATGCAACTGGAGAGTATTTCAGTCCGTTTCCACCAGAGTTCAGCATCGCTCTGAGCTCTGGCATAACTGCTGCAAAACAGTGTTGTATTAGAGAGGTTCTCTAGTGGCAGATGTTTTACTATCTGTTACGCTTTTATCTGTAACAGCTTGAAAGTCAAGTTCACAGCTATCTCCTGTAGCTAACCCAGGAGCCATAACAAGTGTTATCAACAGTAGTACAGATTTCTCCCATGCTCCCTTGGCTATTTGGCAGAAGGTGAATCTCAGCCACAGTGGTCATTATGTATCTCGCTACATCCATTATGTGCAATAGAACCAGACAAGTCAACCAGATTTGGAAAAAAGGTCAACTCAAATGCATTCAGTTGTTTAATTAGGGTTCGATATCATAGCAGCAGAAAGTCTGCTTCTCTCCCCTGATGTTGCACAGAGAAGCCAGCCCGAATTAAAAGTTCTTTAGGATCTATGAAGCAGATGTCACATCACCCTACAGAGTTAGGGCCCAACTGCTCACAAGCTGCAAGTAGTAACTAAGTCTGACCAGACAGGCTTGGAGTACATGCTGTTCAGAGCTTGCAACCAGAAGATGATCAGCTTGTAATACCAATGCTTTGTCATTCACTTCTGTGCCTAGAAGCCCACTTTCTTCAGCTTGTTCCCCCCACCTCACCGCCCAAAAAAACCTGTGATCTTCCACTAGCAAACCAAAGCTGCAAGCTTCACGTAATACAGACTCCAGTATAATGCTGATAAACATTAGAAGTCAACTGAAAGCATACAGATGATAGCAGCCTCATTTGGGCTTATTTGGCCAAGTCCTTCAGTTAAATGGCATGTTGATCTTGCTGTTGACCTCCAAAACAGAAATACATCCAGAGCTTGGATTTGAAGCCAGCAGTCCCCTGAACAGGTGGTGATGTTTCACATTCAAGATCTGCCTTCCAGATGCATGGCTATAAAGACTAACAGTCTTTTAAAAGGAGTTAAAAAAAAAAAACCACCTAAGTCCTTGAATCCAAGGAATGCAACAGTAAAAACAGTGATGACCTTAAAAATGGACAGCTTAAACCTCATTAGGCAGGTGTTTGCATTCTCTTCTGAAAGAAGTGTCAACTGTTGAAGCTACACAGAAGAGCACGTATCAATCTCATGCAGCACTATTTCAGAAACTACTCTAACCTTTCTGCTAACTTAGCAAGGTAGGTGCACAACCTGAACGCCTGTTCATCAGCTTCCTGTTCCTGCCCTGAAAGCCCAGTGTATGAGTTGCCCATTTCTGCCAGTTTGACTATGTATAGCTCAGCAGCAGATGGTTAACTGTGCTTTCCATGTCCGATGCAGTTCAGTTCAGCCCATAAAGCATGCATTTGCCAATCTTGCCTTTGAAGGGTCAGCTCACCGTGGTTGCTCAAGACCCCCTGCATCCCTGCCTCTACAGTCACACCCTACACCCACATCTTCCAACCAAACGTCTCCCAAGCACTCCCTGAACCTCCATCTCTTTGTGCTACTTCATATTACGCCATATGCTGTCAGCTATTCCCACTCAGATACTTCCAGATTCTTCACTCGAGAGCTGTTCCTATCAATAGTTCATGCTCTCTCACCGCTCTTAAGGTACAGATTCCTTCAGATTGGAGCAGCACCTCCTTTGCCACGTGTTTAATGTAATGTTGAAGAAATTACTGTGATCCACCACAAGGAAGCTTTTACAGAATCTTCAGAAAAGCTGCTGCACCTTATACTACTTTCCAAGTACTCTCTACCCACGCTACACATCCAGGTGCCATAAAAACTTGTTCCGACTTGCTTAAAAACTACACTACAGAGTCGCTCAGTTACAGCTTGAGTTTCAGCTTTCTGTACTCTGCTTTGTAGGCGAGACAAACCAGCACTATCTGACATACTTTCTGAACTGTCAGAAACAGAAGGAAAGGGTAGCAGGTGCCTTCACTGAGCTGCCTCCAAAACACAAGCACGCCCTTTCTCTCTATAGGAAGTTTGGAGGCTGTGGATTCTGAGGTGAGGTGGGCACTTTATAGCTTTGAGGGGCACACCTGTCTGCAGGTTTTGAGCATATCGATCAACTTAGATCTTCATCTGAAAGACCTTACTCTGATATAAGTGTGGGTGTTCCTCTGTTTCACAGTCAGCGTACCTGAAGAAAGCTACTGGCAGTCACCTTATCTTTTAAGACAGGTCAAAAAAATGGTTAAAACGATTGTAATGGATTTTGCTAGCAGGCAGTGATCTCCTCTGATAGGTTCTGCTATTGTATCCAACTGTCTCGGCCCAGAAACGGTTCTCTAAACCCAAAATTTAGAGGTCTTTTGTTTACTACCTCTACAGAGGAAAAAAGCCAGGAATTCAGCTGCATCTTAGAGTATGCATATGCAAAAGCTACTTGCACAGCAGAACAAGAATATGCTTTTATTAGTAGGCAGTTCTGTCTGAATCAGACTTCCCTCTGCCCCGCCCCCCGAGCAGATTACTCAGCCCTATCACTGTGTGTTCAAAATATGATGCTTTCTCCTTCTAAAATAGGCATCAGCTTTAAAACAAGTTTGATAAGCACAGAAATATTTTCAATTCCCAATCTGAAAGTGTTTGGCGGTTGTCATACACAGTAGCATTGCTCAAACACTCATCAAGGACAGCAAGAGTAGTTGCTTATGAATCTAGCAATACCATCTGTTTTCAGCACCTGTGAACATTCCAATAGGCAGACACTGTACTTCATCCAGGTCTCCTAGAAGTGGTTATGAATTAAGCCATTAGCTCTGAGATCATACAGACCATACAGCATTAATACAAACTGTTCACTGAAGGTCACAGAACAAAGTTAACTCTTGCCCCTGTGTGAAAGATAAGAAAGAGGGAGACTAAAGGTCAGGTTGGACGGGGCTCTGAGCAACCTGATCTAGTTGAAGATGTCCCTGCCCATGGCAGGGGGGCTGGACTAGATGACCTTTAGTCCTTTCCAACCCAAACCATTCTACAATTCTATAAACAGACTGAATTTCAGAGACCACATGCAGAAAGAACCTGCAGGACTAGACTTTAAGCCTCCCGGTTTAAGAGATGCTCCATTTTTAATACTCCAAGCTCCTGGAAAACCTAAGCACATGATATACTAGAAGTTTAGGGCCATCTGATTCCTAAAGTCAGGCACAACAACGGGCAGTGAAGTTCCACAGAGTTCATATTAAGGTAGTTGAAGATTAGCATTCAAGTTTAACCTGTTTAATGGAGGACAGTGCTAGTCACTGTTGCAGTGACCAAGACGAGTTGTACAGAAATGCCCTCTAGTATATATTCTTCGCATATCTGGATACTGTATCATGACTGCATGTTTGGCATGTTATGGATAACGGGCATACAAGCCCTCTTTTGAAAACTCACAGCGGACTAAAGTCATCCCCCTCTTAACTGGGCCCTGGTGCAGGAAAACAAAACCTTTGAGCTTCCATATGTTGCTGGGACTTCGTGTGGAATTGCCCAGTTAAAGCCTCCCCAGTCCAACAGGTCTTATATTCAAATCACCCCCAATACCAGACCTGAAGCACTTCAAGATGAAGGGGATTACTAGCTAGCTAAGCAGACAACAACAGACCAGCCTTACATGATGTTTGCCCACTCCAGCAGTTATTGTAACAAGCTGGCAAGTGAGACACAGAGATAAGATTGTACCATAGGGCAACATGAACCCATTTACCTGCCTGAGTACTGGCTTACGTTGGATAAGGATTATTCAGAGGAGCAAAACTGTTTCCAGACTGGACTAAGTCCCTGCACTGTATTCCAGTAATGTAGGAGCACAGGGCCAACACCCACCTGCATGAACCACTTTGGGTTCAGCTCACCTCGTATCTAGTATTAGCACTAACTCTTGCACACTGTGGCACTTACAAAGCGCGCTCTCCATCTCACTACCAGATCCAGGTCTGGCCCACCTGCTACGCACCAGCTAACACTAGCTTTGGTGTGTGCTCTGGAACACCACCACGCATGCCGAAGCGCAGCCGCATCCACAAGCACTGCTTTTTACCTGTAACTCTGGCAGGCTGCCTCTCCGGGTCTGCGCCCTCTCCCTCAGCCCACCAACAGGCCAGGGGCAGCTTTGCCAGCCAGCACTCGCAGAAGTCTTGCCTCAGGAATGAGCCGGCAGCGTGCCAGTTACAGGTACAGTTCATTTCCCAGAAGGGTAGGATGAGAAGACTTCAGACAAGCGTTTAACTTACCAGCACCTAACGTTCCAGAAGTGTACAAAGGATGCAAGTTTAGTCTCTTTTAATACTTAGTTAATATTGAAACAAGCTGCTTACTAAACCTAGCATTTCCAGTTGTCTTGAAAGTCAAAAAAAGCAAACCAAACCACACTCTGGCTACTTCATCTACCCCTCCCGTAGCCATAAGCTACGGCCAGAAGACTGCCAACTTCTAGGGAGTTATGCTTACCAGACTGTCAGCGCCAAGCCCTAAGCAGCTTGATCAAGTAATTGAGCATAACACTGGAATTCCTGCTTCCTGTATCTTCCTTAAAAATTCATTTCAATACATTAAAGGAACCATTAAAGGCAGAACTCAAACTGCAGCAGTAGAACTGGTGTTCCCTCTTCTTTCTTTCCAGCTAGAGCGGTAGCTCTCTCCTGCTGGCACTGGAAAGCACGCTGCCTACAATGACCCATCTACATGGTCCTCAACCACCAATTCACAGCTACGAGATTTTGATTCCACAGCCTGCACAAGGACATTCTTTATATCAACAGAAAAGGTCAGGGCAGCCTTTAGCTTGCATCTCAAAGCTAACAGGATTCATTACCGTTACAGGACAAATTTCTTCATATAGGCTTTGTTACTACACAACAAAGATTTTTACCTTTACTCGTAATAGTTTTCATCCATCTAGAAGAGATCACGAACAAACTTAGCCAACTAGGAGACAACATCATTGGAGTGTGGATTCCAGCCAGGACACTCCCAATCCACCTGAACTAGCGTACTACCTTAAGCCCCGCTGTTCATCACTAAATTTCTTTCTGTTCACACTAAGAAAAAAGCCGCATCTCTCAGAAATCTCTTCTTAAAAAAAAAAAAAGCAGAGTCATTTTAGCATTATATAAAGCTACCCCTACACTAAGCCTCCTCTGCAACATTCATAGCTTCAACCAACAAGTGCATCATATACGGTCAAATCAACTCTCTAGTGTCTGTAGTCTGGCTTCCTTCTTGAAATACTTCAGTGTTTCAGCTACTTGTTGTGATCACATCCAGAAGCCTGAACTCTAGTTTAGAAGCTTCAATCCTGGTGATCTAACAGTCCCTTGAGAGGCTTTACAACAGCACTTCCATGAATGATTGCTGCAGAAAGCAAAATAGCTTAATCTGACAAGAAAATGCATTTTTATTTCCCCAACCCTGACTTCCGTGGAATATTTGAAAGGACATGGACTGCTTATCACGTAACTACCACACAGCAGTGAAACAAGACCTAAAAAGGCATATTTCTATCTAGAAGTCAGTCATGTAAGACAGGACATGTAGGACATTTCATGCCTCTGATAGTCATGAAAGCATCGTTCTCCAGGTGTTACCGCTTAAAGCTCTTCCATTGCTTAAAGAGTGCTGCTATACAGGAATTTAAGACCATGATGGAAAAAGTAGATTCCGATTTCAGTCACCTGTTTCAGACCACCTGGGGTACAGCAAGCAGGACCTCAAAGAAAGAATATTAACTGGAGTACGAGTCACCTCATATTAGCTTTATTACCTAATGAAGTGAGGCAATCCATTTCAAGAGACTTCTGTGATTAAGAAACACTTCACTTAAAAACGTATCAACCTTCTCACTTAACTGTGTGTGAGAAGTGACAACACAGGCTATTTATGACCTACCTGGGTGTTTCAGAAGGCACTAAAGCAGCAGCGAAGCTCTTTAAAGCAATCTTTTCCCACACTTCTCCAGCATGGCTTCTTTAAGTCAAAGTTACTTGTAATGGTCACGAAGACGGAACAAAGTCACAGCTCCCAACTGGCCAAAGGAATCTTTTGTTGAGAGGCGCTTCAAAAATTGCCTCTCTCTAGAAACCAAGGCCTCATTCCAAGGCTTGTCAGATATTCCAAAGTTAAAAAACAAACGACACTAATTCAGGCTTTGACACAAATCCTAAAAAAAGGGATCTTATTTATCTTATCACCACAAACAGAACAGGTTGAGTTTAGCTCTTAAACCTGACAACCATATCGGGAAAGCCTGACTCTCTCCCACCCCTGCAGTTCTCCTCTCCCGCCCGCTGACAATCAGGCTATCGAGCTTCAGTGTTCCAGTGCCAAACGCCTGGATCAAGGATCAATCTACCAGGCTTCAAGCAAGACTCCACAGTAGGAAACGCCACTCTTCCATGAAGTACTTTTTTGAAACTGGACGAGCGTCCCATTATTCACCAGCATGCACCGCCCGCAGCCTGGAAGCAGTCAGTTTACTTGAGTCATGTTTCAGTTGCATCACATGGCTGCGGAGCTCGGTTGCCTCTCGTACCTCCCCACGCCAGCATGGCTGGGACTCGCAGCTTTGACAGCAAGGCTGATGAAAGCCTGTCCACAGACACTAGCTTCAGAGATGCAAACGACAGAAGATACCGCAGACTCCAGTAAATAATGGGCACTTCAAGCCCTCAGATAAGCAGCTAACAATTCAAGATGCGATACCGGGATGACATGCAGTTTCTCCGAATAAGAGCCATAGGCCATCTACATTATGGAAATTAGGACCAGGAAGAAATTATGTCCTCCCTTGTGAGCAAGTTTACTCACACACATGGAAAACTTATGCTTAATATCTAATTAGAGACAGTGACTAATACGGAGCCTTAGCAAAGCAGAAGCTGCATTAGCTGTATCCAGCTACAACTAGATTTCACTGCTAAGGTTGTTTTTTAAACCTTCTAGTCAAACTAAGTTTGGTCTGATTACAAACTAAGTGCTTGCTTACACTGGAGGAATAAATATGATCCAAACCAGCTACCAACCTAGAAAAAGGTAATTCCAGAACTGGATTGTCTGCCTTTCACGGCCTTTCCACTTCAGTGGCAGCCAGACGTTGTATCAAGCCTCCTGTATAATTGGCTTGAGTTTTTCCTCTAGTTACATACGCCTGATTTGATTGGCATAGATTACATTAGAGATTTATATTAGGTTAAACTCACTGTTGTCAAGAGACTGGTAACAGCCCTTTGTCAGACAGAATGCAACCTTATAAGCCTTACCAAGCCCCCGGTATGTAATCCAGCTTTTAGAGCTATTCTATAGGACTAGCATCTTGCTGTGTCATTCCGTTCATTTTAGTTTTATGGAATCCCAACGCTTGAGAGCTACATCCATCCAAACCATTAACTGGCCTGCAGAGAGCAGTTATTCTTTTCCGGCACTCATTTCCAAACGCATACTCTGAATTAGTCAGTCAATGAAGCAACTAACAAGAAGTTAGCTCTTCATGCCATGGACGGCACTACTCCTTCTGTATTGTGCCGATAACTGAAGCTCATGCTATTATTTTTTTTAAAACCAATAATAAAAACTGAGCAAGTCCCCTCACTCTGTTTTTTGTAAAGAGTCATTAGATTTCCTAACTAAAAACTTCAGAAGTGTGACTTGCTACTTCCAAACCTAAAACAGCTAACTAGGCTGTGTCATTATGCATAACAACTTCCTTATTTCACTCAGTTTTGCAAGGCTATTTGAATGACACTTACTCAGATAAATTTCTGGGTGTGATCCTAATGTGCGGTTGAAACCTTGCAAGATTCAACCCCTAGCAAAGCAAGCTGGATACAGATGTCAGCTCTACGTAGGAGTACCTTCACCATTTGAGACAACTTAGATAGTTGCACGCCAGTTTAGTCTATCACAACAAATCTGTACTACTCCACATAACCGCAGCACGGTTTCACAGGTAACTCCCTGAAGGAGCTGTGCTGCTGGTACTATACAGACAGAACGGTAGAGCAGTACTTTGTCCGATGCCATCGCCATCCATGACTCCAGAAGACAAAAAGCCTGCAGAGTAATCTCAGTGCCCGAAGTTGCAAGAACACACCAATCGGTATCAGCTCAACGGCCAGAGACTGAGGCTGTTCAACAACTTCAGAGTCCCATTTTTAGAAATCCAAGCCCAGAGGTAGCGGCAGCCACTACTGTGTGTGAAAGAAAAGGCTTCTGGCGTTCTCGGGTTAGTCCCGCGACTTTCACCTAACGTAACCAGGCAGAGGAAGAGTTACCTTTTATGAGGGCGGTCCCATTTCACACGATTATCATGAAGCCCACCGAGCGCCAACATCCTCAACTACACAAGAGCTCGGTTACATTTTGACGGCTAATCAGTGTAACGAGGATTATGTATAACTGCAAGAAAATGAGACGACTTCTCCTATCCAGTAACTCATTCAACTGACACTTAGATAAATACATTCATAAAAGTACTCAGTAACGTTAAGGAGACAGCCTCAAAAAAAAAAGTTGAAGGTCTGCTCAGGTCTGAGGTTGAAGACATCAGCTTTCTCAATCTCGGTGCACTAGACTCAAGTCAGTCATGCTCCCTGCGAAACCAAAAGGCACCCCGGTTTCCCATTTCAGTCGCCCTACAAGGGCTTCCAAATTCCAGCTTGTCTCTTTGAATGTTTTGTCACATGCAACCGCAGAACAGGACACTGATGAAGCTGAATAAGCCATATAAGCAAGCCACTCTTTATCTTGTTCGACAATGGAAAAACTTCGCGTAGGAGGATTCCCACACCCTTCCTTCATCTGCTCCAGGCAGATCATCAGACAAGCAGGCCCAAGTTCAGCAGTCTGCTGCTGTTAGGCTTGGAAGTTGTAGTTCTTAGCGTGTACCTTAAGAGAAAGTAGATTATTCGATACAGGTTTCAGCAATCAGGGTAAACAAAAATCCGAGAGAAGAACCGTGAGCGGGAAACATTTAAATCGTTTACTGAGGACCGCCGAAAGAGAGTCAAGTGGGAGAAAGCAGCGGAAGACACTCCTCGCATCACGCTAGCGTGAGCCCAGGCACACTAACACGCTGACTGAAACAAGCCCTCAGCGCACACCGCAGGGCTCTGCTCCGGTA
>NW_008825411.1:68623-71847 GCF_000699105.1 Pygoscelis adeliae
CCTCCCCCGGCCTCCTCCTCCGGCCGGCCCCGTGGAAGTGCCCCCGCCGCCCGCTGGGGCCCTCGGAGCCGCCCCGAAGGGCGTCCCGAAGCGGGACCCCCTCTCCCCCAAGGCCGGGCGGCGGGTTGAAGCTCCAGCTACGAAGGGCGCGGGTTGCGGGGGCTCTTCGCGGTGCCTCCTCCGGTTCGGTAGTCTCTCGGGCCGGCCATGCGGGAGCGTCTGTTTTGTCCCCAGAACCACTGAGCTGGAAGCCAGCCTGCAGGCGAGTCCTGGGCTTGCAGAGGAGTAGGGGTTAAGAAATATGAACCATAATATTTTCCTGTGACGACCCCAGGGTATTTTTTAAGCAAGTGAAACATCTCATAAGGCCTTGCATGTGCTCTTCGAGCTTCGAAAAGCTAAGGGTCAGCCCCCACGACCTCGTTCTTCTCAGTTCTTCTCACATAACCGGCCGTTCTCTAGAAGTTTCTGCCAGGAATCCACGCATCTGGCATGGACTTTTTCAGGCGATTTACTGTGGACCTTGCCGCTGTGCCGGTCAGGTAACTGTAACTGGATATTTTCATTCCCGGCCACGTTAAGCCTAGTTCTGTACAGCACGGCCAATAGCAGGTGGAGATGAGAAACCTCTCAACTTCAAAGAACAGCAGCATGAGAAAGCAAAGTAACGCGCACGCCTGCGTGTTTTTTGAAAGGAAAGGTGACTGGGGTGACGCAGATTTACTAGCTCTAGACATCTTCATTTACATAATAAATTCCACACCTTCTGTAAACATCTGTCCTCCAGAGAGATGCTGCTGAGGATCCCAGTGTTTGTATCGTTCATAAATCATGTAGCTGCAGCTCTCTGGGTAGTGAAATGGTGACTTTTGCGGTGTGAGGCCAAGGCAGGAGGGACATGAGCTGAACAAATGAAGATGCAGCTGAAAAAAAATCGTGAGGAGTCTACAAGACGCCCGAGGAATAAGAATCTCTCCCTTCACCTGAAGTACAATCTTTTTCCTCTGGATTTCATATGATGTTGCAGAAAAACTTTCATGACTCAAATGAATCATCTCCGTTAAGAGATATTAATGGATATTAAACAGGATTTGTAGGTTGTCGATAGGTTGGAAAACAGCTCCTGTTTTGCACTTGTCTGCAATGGCTCTCAAAATATTTACTAAGGACCTAAGCCACTTCCCAGTGTTGTATGAAGAGTGGAAACAGAGTCAAGGCTCTCTGCCATGCTTTATTAGCTTGCTGTGCTTCATTAATTCTGCAGCATTTTTCAGGGCACCACGATCAGGCTGAGGATGACTTTCCTCCCTGGTGAGAGCTGAGGTGCAAAGTAGCCCTGGCAAAGCTGGAAGCCTTCTGCCTCCGGACACTCACTGACTCCACGGCTGTTGGGGGGCCCCAGCCCCAACCCCGCAGCCTCCGTAGCCCCGAAGGACTCACCCAACGCAGGGGAGAGGCACAGGTCCTGACCCCAGCACCGCGCTGGGAGAGGAAGGACCAGCACGGGCCGGGCTCCATTCCCCTCTCGCCCTTGGCCGAGCTACCGGGTTACGGACATCCCAGCTTCACGGGGAGCAGGGGAAGCAGGTTAAGTAGTTTTATGGAGGCTGAGTAATGAAGAGAGAGGGGCCAAGCAGCTCAGAAGGTGCCGAAGAGCACACGAGGAAGCAGTACGATCAGTACCTGGGAATTTTGGCATTTTTCGGCATTGCTCATATTTGCGAAGAGCAGCAAATACAGCAGTGGGTATAACCCAGTGCCAGCAGAAGTTAACAGGCCTTCTCCTTTTTTTCAGGGGAATGCTACAGCTTCGCTAGCCTAGTCCCTGGCTAACAAAAATCACATGTAGGAAGTGCTTTAAACACGGGCAGGCCATGCTACAATGAACGCAACTGCAGATAGTCTTCCTGCTCCTGAAGAGAGAGCAGCCGCATGTACAGCTGATGAATTTCGGGCAGCCAAGCGCTGCACGCACTGCCCTCCCGAGGCTCCCCTGCGGCACCGCGGCTCCGCTCTCCCCTCTAGTGCCTCAGGATCACAGTTCGCCCCAAACACGCGAGAATAACACATTAATAGCCGAGACCGACCGTATTTCGAGGTAGAATCAGTCCGTCGCAGAGCTGCGGTTCCTGCGTGGCTTGCCTCCGCGTGCCTTTGTGGGCTTTCCTCTGGTTTGCACTCCTGCGTTGCCAGCATTAATGAAGTAAATGCAGCCATAATACTTGCGCATCGCAAGTGTGGATTTTAGCGTGGACATACACAAGAGGACAGATAAAACGTGCAAGGAACATATTGGCGTATCCCAGTACAGTCATCGCTAATCATCGTTATCAACACAGGTCTCATCTGAAAAGACGCTGAGCACCCTGAGCTCGCACTGGAGTGCAAGGCGCTCGTCGGCTTGCTGCAGGAGGCAAAGTAACGGGCTGGTGTTTATATTTCATTCCTCTTCCGAGGACCTGCCATCCCACAATATTCTTTATTTGTTACACAATCGCACAGGAGAACAGTATCTCCAGAAGTCCCTTTCTGACTGTGCTTTGCACTCGCATACGTTCAAGATTTCACGGAAGGTAGACGCTATGCCAAGGCACTCAGACAACAAGAGCCGGCTAAGAGCCGGTCTGCGTGGTCCGTTGCTTCTGTATGTCCGTCATTATTTCGGAGGGAAAAGCTCCCCGAGGTACACGTCGTAGCTCACGGCAAACGGATGTGGAACAGGCAACAGCACATCTTATACAGCAGTCGTGTTTTCCATGAAATGATAAATGAGTATTTTACTCCCGGGAGCAAATCCCATTGGCTAATTCACCCACTAGAACAAAATAGTGCGAGGGGTACCTAGCACTTTTATAGCTGAAAACAACAACATGATGCCCCCCCTCCCTGTATTGCGAAGATACCACAGACACTTTCTACACGGGCTGCAAATTCTGCGCAGAGGAAATCTCTTCTCCTTTGTGGCGTGTTTTCAGGCAACAGGCTTGCGATTTACTATCAGCTACTTCCAGAGCCAGCAAACAGGGATGCTGTGTCTGTTCTCTCAAGCCTGGTGAAGGTGCAGGGTATTTCAGGTTCTCATATGTCCGTATTTGAACGCCGTGAATATTTCTCCCAATAAAATGCTGCTATAACGTGTAGCATAACAAGAGCTGTGTAAGTGTGTCTAAACCCAAAGGGATGATAAAACTCATTGCATGAAGTTAACAGTGCGTTCTCGGCAT
>NW_008825411.1:71923-75717 GCF_000699105.1 Pygoscelis adeliae
TCCAAAATACCTTTCACTATGATCAGAAAGGCAGCACTGAGCACTAATCTGGGTACGAAATTCTGTTGACTGTTCCACACGGGGTTCCTCAGGTCTTTAGATTTCGACTCTGCTTCCCATTTCCACCGTCAGCTGTCTGCGTAAGCACCCTGGGAATCTTTGCACTCATTAGTGCAGCAGTGCAGAGCACTTACAGCAATGCAATTACTGATGCCGTGGCTTGCAGGATATTTCTGGCATCTGAGGAGGACCAGTCTGCAGATGGCCATGTCAGAAGAAGAGAGCACATAAAAACAGGATCAATCATCACTTTCTGCATCTAGACATTTCCTGGAAATTCTCGGGAGGTTAGAGGTTGCACAACACAAGAGGAGAACCACTGGATTCACCCAGTGATACATCCTTCCAAATGTATTTTGAATGGGTACACAGTTTGTTTGGCATTTGTTTAAATTACAGATTACCTAAATTACCAAAGTTCTGTAATACCATGAAATGGTGTACTGCTGTATCCTCAGATGAAACATAAAAGTTCATAATGTCTGGATAATGAAAGAAAAAATACTCTGTTACGTCTACGAAGGACAAAAGCTTCAGATTTTTCCACGCCTGCTCAGGAAAATGTTGACATCACAAAAGGTAGTAGGGAGTATTTAATCAGCGTTATACGGTGCCAAATCAGCGCTGACCAGTAAGAGGGGGGGTGTGTTTGTGTATATATGGGATATTCTGTTTCACCTGGTAGCCTTACGGTCCCAAATCATCGCAGCGAGCTGTTTATCGTTGGGATCCTGCGACCCAATGCTACGTGCCGCCTCTGGGACGCCTGCAAAGGGTTCTCCTTCTCCATGACTGCCAGAAGGAAATTTTCTAAATCACACTGCCTTATTTTTCTGAGCCAGTGGGTAAGAAAAGGGGGGGGTTACAGACCAGTTTCGAACAGGCGCCAAAAAGCAACTAGAATGAGATTGGTATAGGACCACTGGGACCGCACGCTAGGGCACGGTAGTCTGGCATCGGCCATGCCGGCCACATCAGGAGGATCCACGCCACCCAGACTGGCCCTTTATCTGCTTGGCAGCTCCCCTGACCTTGCTGGGAGAGCTGTACTAATTGGTTTCTCTCCGCAGGGCGGTACGCAGGAGGAATGCTAAGTACTGCAGGCAGAGAAAAAAGCCCGTTTCTGTCCTTCTCGGCTGCACGGGCTGCACAGTGTGCTGCGGAGCGTTTGTGGAAGGTGCCTGCCATCAAATGACACTACTCTGTGGCACCGAAATTAGAAATTTCCCAGCTCCCCAGCAGCAGGGAGGGCATCCGTGCATGTGCTTTTCCACCCCAAAACATGGCTTTCCTTTGTATCCGTAAAAAGCCAACTAATATACTCCTTCCAATTAAGCTGTGATATGAACTGCACTTTGAAAGTTCTTAATCCATTTTATGGTTCATTAACTCAGAAAATTTCATACCCATGGTTAGCCGTATCAAAGAGGATGGAATGCCTGGCACCAATTAGTTCTAATAATGAGCTAAATTGTGCACAGATTTCTGAGTCTGTCGTCAGTGTGAGAAAATAGGACAGCTCCTCTCAAAATAGAATATCTTACTGGACGTTTCTTTAATTTGTCTTCAGCTAAAGACTACTCCCACTAGCTGATGCAGACAAAGAAACTAATCGATTTGATGAGTTACAGAACCCTGCTGTGTGGCACTTTCCCCTGCTGCTGAGCAAGGAACCATGGCAAAAGAAGAGTGTCAATCTTGCTCTGAGATTTTGTGTTTCTGCTTGTTCATGTTTCGCACTTTAAGGAGGCAAATACACATGCCCTGTTTGTGCCGTCAGTTCGCTTTGACACCGATTTTCTTTCAAGAAGGATTGAGCAGGCCATTTGTAAAATGTCTTAGGAACTGCGGGCGCCTTCCAGGTCAGGCATCCTCCCTCGTCGAGGGAGGAAGAAGCTCTCTGAGCTGGGGAGGCCAAGGAGGACTTGTGCGTACAAACTGGCCCTGGCTGGGAGCCTTGCTCCGCAGCACCGGCAGGAGGGGTCTGTTTCCAGCTCTGCATTTTCAAGTCCCACTTAAAATACTAGCAAAAGAAACAGAGGCGTACGGTAGCGTATGAGAGATATGTGTCATCCTTATGTTACAAATGCTTAAAGGAAAGGATAAGATTAGCAGTCACCTCTAGAGAGATGGACATTAAAGTAACCGACGGTTCCTAAATCTACCACGCAGCGTATAACACTGTGTCTTCCCGTAGTTTTAGTCAAGGACTTGCTCTTTTGCAAGACTTTTGGGTACTGCCACAGTATAAATACTCACTAAAGAACCTGAAGAAGCAAAGGAGGGATTTCACTGTGTCTTCCCCACAGCTTTCCTGAAAGAGGAATATTGTGCTATTATTGCTTGATCTAAACCAGAAATATTCCTTTGCCATTAAGCAGGAGACACGCCTTGAAAACTAAAACATTACTCTTATTTTCTTAGAGATGTTTGCATGCTGCTAGCATGCCTTTCAGTTCTGCCTCTTTTCTGCAGCCCAGGACAGCATAAAGTCTTCAACACACTGGGGAGGAGAGACACAGAAGGGGAGGGAGGTGCCAGTGAGGGAAGCACAGCCCTACTTCCCCAGGAACCCCGGGGGCTGCAGGCAGCGGCGTGACTCCCGCATGAAACCCGATGTGAGCAGAAGCATCTCATTTCCCGATGTCTTGCATGTTTCTCTGAGAGACAGACTGGTATGTCAGAGGGGTGCATGCTTGGACCCTAGGTTTTCCAAATCTCTAAGAGGACTGCCTATAGGTGAGCCCAGGTGAAAGTCCTCAGGCTGGCATGCCACTGAGATGACCCGGTGTCGGGTTGGTTGGGAGGCATTACCTTTCATGCACCTCCTTTACCTTCTGCTAGTCTAGCAGACTGGAAACGTGGCAGCTATGAGGCTGGCAAGCTGTAAGATTTTCCATCACTGACAGTGAAAATATAAATGATCATAGTCATTTTAGCATTTTGATTTGGTAGATGCTGGCAAACACTTTGCAGTGTGAGCTGCTGAATGCAAGTGATGACCTTCAGGAATGCTGGCATCTCCCCGTGGCGAAGCAAGCAGGAGCATGAATCAGCAGAAGGGAGAGGGGGAAAAAATGATGGTTAAAAAAGAGCCTGCTGTTAGCAGTAAGTTAAAAAAAGTTTCCTCCTGGTCCTCCAGTCAGATTTATTAGCAGAGACCTTGGCACTTGCACAGACCCCTGTGCAAAAGCCAGGCCCATGCTTGCAGATTTATTGCACGGTCAGGGCCTTTGCCAGCTCAGTCACAGCATTTCACCCTTTCTGTAATTTAGATTTAAAATCCAAAAAGAAACAAAACCGTTCTTCCAGTGTTAAGTCTAAGCACAAACAGTCTCCAAGTGAGCCTCTGAAAGAAGGGCATAAAGCCCTGAGCCTCCAGCTCTGTGCAGACACGTGTACTACCAAATTTAGAGGAAGCCAGCACCAAGGGGAAGCCCGTAGCAGCAACCTCGTAGAGGTCCTCTGTTAGGCTGAGCCATGAGCCGCCCACCCAGGCACCGTGCACACAGAGCCACAGTGGCGAGCCGCTGCTGCTGCCACAGTCACCCACCTTGCTTGGGGCTACCACGAGCCCTGCGTCCCAGCCCGCCTGGGCTGGCGGAGAGGAAAAAAAGAGCTCCAGCAGCAGCCCTCGGGGTAGGGGAGCTGCCTGCCCTTGCAGCCCGGCGGGAGAGGGTGCCAGGCCCGGGGGAGCTGCCTTTACACAAAACTGCCTCCATACAGCCGTGCCT
>NW_008825411.1:75737-78636 GCF_000699105.1 Pygoscelis adeliae
GCTGCATGGAGGACAAGAGGTGATCCACCGGGATGGGCCAGGGGAGGCATTTTCTCCAGCCTCCGGTTTGAAGTAGGGCTCCCGACCGGCTGCTTGGCAAGAAACCGTAGGCAGCTCTGCAGCACCCTTGCTGACAAATTTAGGTGCCTATGGTTCAGGTTTCCTTACATATTTAAGTCCCACCAAGGTGTTTTGCACCTCAGTACCCATCAGCCATGGCCCCTCGGCACCACCTGGGCTACGAAGCGGCTTTGAATCCAGCATCAAAGCAATGACCTTGTCCGTGCAATTCTGCTTAGTTATGCTCCCGATTTTCTGGCTGCTGTCAGAGCCCACCAAGTAGTCGGGACCTGCCTGACCCACGGTGTCACCCAGCGCGGTGACAGGGGTCCCAGACCCCTGAGCAGGTCAATCCTACGGGGACACACAGTGCCCAGCTCCTCTCCGTCCATCTCCCCTCTTGCTGACCAGCGGCTGCGTGTATTTGCCGGCAGCCAGCATCGCTGCCCCTGCCCCTCTTGCCCGTTCCCGTGACCGGGAGTGGGATTACGCCCGGCACGAATGGGACGCGGTCCCCATTTCCACAGAGGGCCTGATCGTCCCCAGCAAGAGCCCTCTCATCGCGGCCGGCAGCGGACGAACCCCCAGCTAACGATTAGGCTGGCTGCCGGCGAGGGCCCCCGCCGACTGTCCCCTGCGGACCCCGGGGGACCCGGGCTCACTTGCTTTCTTTGCACATGTATTTCCCCTTTTTCTCACCCCAGTTTTCTCCCTGACCGGTGGGTGCTCGTCTGTCTTTGCTTGGCTTTTCCAGCAGAGGGGGATGCAACCTCACCAAAACTGTTCTCCTCGCCCAAAGCCTTCAAACATGCCCTCACCTTTATCCTCACCCTCACCTGCACCCTCACCCAGGAATGGGCTCCCTGCGCAGCATGGCCCCCCCCGGCCTGGCAGTGCCGGCACCCACACCCCAGCGCTCCCCGGGCGCATGGGCACCATGGGGTCCAGCACACCTTCTTTTTTATTGCACTTAATAAAGGGATTTGATCTGCGGTAAGCTGTTAAAGAGAGACAAATGAACACAAACAGCAACACGATGTCCACGTGTCAGCCCCGGCCTCCACGGCGTGAACGTCTTTGGGGTTTTTTTCCCCCAGTGTCGTCACGGACAAGGGGGGAGATTATCCTGGGAACTGGGTGTCACTTTGAAATGGGGGAAACAGAGGGATGTTTCTTCCCAGCCACAGTGGCTGTATGATGTACATCAAGCCAGAAGGACGAGACGGTCTCATTTAATGCTTTTTAATCAGTGAAATTCAAAGCGCTTCATGAAGCGTCATACAGTCGGGGAAGCTGAGGCAGAGACGGGAGAAGCGGTGTGCCCAAAGGTAGCAGGCAGCCAGAGTCAGGCACAGATGCCAGGTGTTGGGAGCTGCAGTTTCACTTGCAGGCTGCAGACCAGATACTATGAAGCGATGCACAAGGAGGCGTGAGTCCTTGCTCAGGTGTCACTCTCTGCTGCGGTCCGACAGCATCAGCGTGGAGGAGAAGCTCCCCGCGCTCTTGCCTTGCAGTCGGGGAGTGTCCGACTTGCTCCAGGTGCGAGGGGCAAGTCCCAGGCAACGTCTTTGCCTTTAGTGGGGGAAGAAGGTACCTACAGGTACCTACAGGTACAAACATCCTCAAATGAACCAAGTCAGTTGAGCTGCACTGATTTACACCAGCCAAATACTCGACTCATTGCCTCAGCACCTAGTAGGAGTCCTAAACTGAACGGGAGGAACTTTACGTATGTCGATGCTGAAACCATTTCTTGATCAGGAGCAGAGGAGCAGAAGGGAGCGCCCAGCCCACTCTGCAGTCTCTCTTGCATTGCATTCTGCGTGCTCTGGTTGTCTTTATTGTCCTTTGTCATCTCCTCTGGAAGTTACGTTCCCTGATGGCATTTCACGGAGCACGGTCGTCTCAGGAAGCTGGGCACCTCGCACGCCGTCATGTCAGACAGCTGTGCTCCAAGGTTATTTCCTATCAACTGCTCCTTCTTCCAGCCATCCAGTTATTTTCTCCTTGGCTAAATCATCTGAAAATAGAAATAGTCTGCAGCCATCCTAGTTCTTCCTGCTTTATATGCATGAGCAGGAAAGGGAATTTAGGATTTTACTGTAACGCCATACACAAAAGCCTGCTGGAGAGCATCACTCTGATTAGCTTTATTCTACAACCAAGAAAACAAGAAAGAATAAAAATAAGGGAGAGCCCAGCATGTGGCTTCTGTGCCTCGCTGCTTCAAGGCTCCTCAGAAAATCTGCCCGGTTGCTCAGGTCCCTCGTCAATGGCATATCTGTGCATATCCCAGTAATTTGTTGGGTTTTATCCTCTTTTAATAATGAGGAAACGAAGTGCAGGAGCAATGTAATGATTTGCTCACTATCACATCAGAAAGCTTTGACTCCGTTTGGCAATAAACCAACCCAGTGCCTAACCTTCAGGCCTCCCCTTCACTCGGTCGTTGCTATTGCAGGCAGGTAAACACCTCCGACATCTCAACGTGCAACACAGGGCATAACAGAGCCGGAACAGCTTCATAAGTGCAAACAATGCATCCCAGCTTGTGGCAGTCTGAGATGGAAAAATTTGATTTGGGTCTGGGAATTAAATTAGCAAAAGGGATGAAAAAGAAGAAAAATACCTCACATCCAAGCACACATCTTTGGCAGAATTCATTGCTGGAAAAAAATGTTAGGATGTGAATTTTGCAGATAGCTCTGATGCCTGATGGACTGGACCGAACTCCTCGTTCTAAACTCCCTGAACTTTGAGGATTTGATGCAGATCCAGATTTAAAATTTCCACTGGGGCCTTTCTCATTAAAACCAGAAGCAGAAGGATCTCATTTCCC
>NW_008825411.1:78693-83219 GCF_000699105.1 Pygoscelis adeliae
GTAACAGATACTAATTTGCCCCTTCTCCTTCTGTGTACTGTCCATCCCCCTTTTTATCCTTTTTCAGTTTATGTGAGTCTTGACATAGGGCACTTAACAAACCAAGTGGTCTTGCTTCTCCCCAGACACAGGGCACTCCGGTTTCTGAAAAAACTGGGCTGCAGAATTTAGTGCGGGTGTCTGCATACGGATTTTTTTTTAATAAACTTAATCCCAAATAAAGCTCATCCGAAGCTGTGGGCACTCAGAAATCACATTTAAAACCACAGGAGCACAGAAGAGACAGAACGCCAGCGATGCATCCCTTCTTCCCGCCCCGCTAGGCGAGCACCAGTCATGAGACTCACACAGCTTAAATCCCGTCGTTACACTTTCCCACCAGACAAATCCTGCTTTATTAAACTAAAGTGCAAGGGAATTAGCAAAACTGCCTGTTTCCTTCACACTATAGTGTATATAAGCAACCTAATCCATACGCCAAAGCTCCTACCGCTCTTGAAACCCCTCAGCTGGGAATTCCCATCAGCAGCTCGCGGTTTCCCTCCTGTCAGCTCGCAATTACCTTTCCCTTCTGGGGCACGGGAAGGAGAAAAACGCCTGGGCGCCTGCCAGAACGCATCCCTGCAGCTCTCCTTCCACGGCGTCTGGGTGACCCCCGCCTGAAGGAGAAATACACGGCCCGGGTGCTGGGTCAAGGAATTAGGCACCAGACTAATTAGTGCTCGGCTTTGATAGTTAAAAAGGCTCGTTTGGCTGACCTGACCAAATCTTTCGGTCCACCCCACCGCTGCTGGGGTCTGATCAGCTGCCCGGGGAGGAGGGGGATTCGGCTGATCAGACGGGGAGGGATCCCCGGTCCCGCTGCCTGACCTGCCCTTCACCCCCGCCTGGCAGGGGCAGCCCAAAACTCTGATGAAAGAGAAAGGAAGTGCGAGTCAGTGTGAAGACGGCGTTTCATTTACATGAGATAAGCGCCTTCATGTAGCAACTAGAAATCAAGGGTAATTGGCGTGGTTGGGAGACTGGTGTCTTTTGTTACACAAGGCGTAATGGGCCTCTTTGGAGGGAGCAGAAACCAGCGTTCCCTTGAGTGAATATTGCAGCCTGGAATAGCGATGTGCTACATCCTATTTCTCAGGAGGGAAGAAGGAAGGAAGGACACGTGAAAAGAAAAGTAGCAGTAAACGATCCCGCTTCATCATTTTTTTTCCTGTAACCCTTCTGGCCTTACAAACAGGAACTTCATTTTAAACTAAAAATAAAGCATGATGCCTATTTCACAGTTGCAGACGGGTGTTTCCAACTGCGCTGCTAGGTTTCAGCCCCTTTCTATATGCAGCCTGAGCAAGGCATGGTAGGAAAGTGCCTCGCTTTGCATTTGCTATATTTACATATCATCAGTTATCAGGAGAACAGGATGTCCCAGGGGATCTGAAATAGGATACGCTGCACTCTTCATCTCCTGGTCAGTTCAGCCACGGGCCAGGTCCCTGTGACTGATACTGTTTGCATGTCTGCCCGTGGCTCCGGTACCGCCGGCGGTGCCCAGGTGGGTGTTATCCATCCCCAGCCCGGCTGGCCCGCGGGCCGAGCTGCTCTGGCATCCGCAGCCTTCCTCCAGACCAAGTCTGACACGTGTGGCTGAGGCAGAGGAGAGCCGGGGGGGGCGGTGGAAATCTCCTATTCTGCTCTTTCTGCCACACCTTTTTTTGCAAGGGCAGAGGAGATTTATTCTGCCCTCAACAAAATCAGGTCTGTATTTTCTTCTACACTTTGTTTTTCGTACAAAATCCTCAGCAGCCATCAGGAGCGTTTCAGTATGGGGTGACGGAGCACAAGCAAGCCATTTCCCAGGCAGAGCAGTGCCGGGCCCTGAGCAGTACCCCCGGCACAGCTTCCCGCAGGCCCACGAAGGTCTCACAGGGGTGCAAAGTGCAGAGCCGGAAAGGGTGGGCGGGCAGATGGAGGGGGTCGATACCCAGTTCTCTGCTGGAGAGGTTACACCTGGCATTACAGACCCCGCAAGGCAACGAGCTGTCTCCCTCGGAAGCAGGTTGGATGACCTGCCTACCTTACCACCTTGGATTTAAACGCGTTTCTCACACGTTGGGCGTAGCTGCCAAGTATTGTGCCTTCCGTACATCACTCCACCTTGATTTCAAACCACTTTAGCTTGTGTTTGGGAGTGGTTTCCAAGCATTCAGCTCACCCATATCTTATCCACACTGGTTTCCTTTATGAGCTGCACCCACTACAGGTCCAGAGCTTTAAATGCAAACCCAAACAAATATGTGGTAGTGCTTCCCATTCCCACTGGGCTGGCCTGGAGTGGGAGTGGAGTGAGTCAGGAGTACCATAAAGGAAAGTGAAATAGATCCACCCTGAGCAGACGATAGGATCAGGACAGATTAGTAGCCTTGGATCAGATTCAAGGGTCAGCATAAATCTTTAATCTTTGCAAAGTCCTAGAGACTCCCTCCCCTACACTCTGTCTCGCATGCATACACACCAGGCATGACTAAACAGCTCTCTGCGGGGATGGCAGACACTTCAGAAACTCCCGGCTGGTTTTGGTTTGCAAAATAAAACAATAAAGCCGCTCTCTGTTCTTTAAACGTGAGAACTTCCCTATGCAGGCAGATCGCGACTGATGCAAGCCCTGCTCTCGAGATGCTGCCCGGGGACTGGTGTCGCACTGCGGCTGCCGCTCCTGCCAGCAACTGGGGGCTCTTTGCTGACAGGTCCCCCTCCAGTTTGCTCCGATCTCATGGTCAGACTGTAAAACACTCGCCTGCTTAATGCAGTCGGGTGAGAGCTAAGTACAACCCCGCGTTGCGTCTTGTTAGGTCCTGACAACACGATCTGCCAGGACATCATTGCTTACTATTCCTCTATATTTGCTCCCCACTGATGCTGTGCTTAGTGGACATAACCCGGGTAGTTCCCAGGTTTCACGTGGAGCTGCAAAAGTGGTTCGCTTGGGGTAATCGAGGTGGGGGAAACACCGGGCTGCCCTGGGAGAGGGCAGTCCCGTGGGGATGCGCTGGGCTCCGTGAGGAGCGGAGGGGCTGGAGGAGAGGCTTGTGCCAGCTTTGCACCCAACTGATGCACTAAGGGAAAAGAAAGAAAAAAAAACAAACCAGCAAAAAGCCCTGGCCTACTTTTTGTTTCACTGCGCTGGGCTCAGGCTCGAAGGATGTGGTTTGGTGGTCAGCGCATAAGACAGCAAATGAAAAAAAAAAATTCCTTTGATTTAATCCAGATCGGGTTTGTGCATGCTCTTCCTGCGGCCATCGGGAAATCACACAAGGGAAAACCCGGCCCACGCTGCCTGTGGCTGGGCGCTGAGGGACGTGGCGCAGGTCCCGTGGCGGCCCCGTCCTGCTCGGCGGGCTACATCCCGCTGAGCGAGGTCTCCCGCCCCGGCGCCTGGAGGACCTCAGCCCCCACCGGGGCTCCAGGACATCCATCTCCTCGCCACGCGGCAGGCTCCATCTCAAGCTTTCTTGATAGATTTATAACAATTCAAGTCACTTTCACCACCACTCTGTGCACAAAGGGCCAGGCAAGTTTTGTATAAGTGAATATTTATATATTCCCATAAACATTTTTAATGGGAAATTGCCTAATACGTCTTATTAAATGGAAAGCACGAGCAGTTGTCTGAGGGAGCCTGGCAGTGCTGCTGACGGTGAATGTGTCGGTGCTGCTGCACCTCGCAGCTGTAATCGTTTCAGGAATTCTTTGACTCATCTTCCGAGCGGCTCCAGGATGTGCAGGGAGATCTCGATCTTGCCGGTCTCTTTAAAAAACACCTTTGCCTCACTCCTGGGTTCAGAAAGCTTGTGTTGCAAATACCTCCTGACCTCAAGTGCCCAGGTGTTTGCCGGAGCCTGGCTGCAGCTGGAAAACCCTTCTGCTGTTAATGCCTCACCAGCATGCAGCAGCCGGGGCTCGTGCTCGTCACATGCGTGGCAGCGCCTGGCTTTGCCAGAGCAGGTGCCCGGCTGACCGCCGGCACGGCGTTCGCACCAGCGTGCCCTGCAAGCCCCAGCGTGCCACCACTTTCTGCGGGCACCAGGGATGAGCATTTGCTACCAGCCCTGGGAACAAGCCTCCGCCACCAGCCATCCCTCACCCCTGGCAAGCTCCTACCAGGTCCTGGGCAGCCCCATGCCTGCCCGGCTGTGCCATCCCCTCAGCCGGCAGCTCATGTTTGCTTTCCCAGGGCTGCAGAGAGACAGTGAAAACTTGACGTGTTCCTGAAGCGCAGGAAAGCCATCCCCACCGAGGTGTTGGGGTACGGCATGCCCCGGGGTACAGCCTCGGGGTCCTCAGTTCCCGCCTGGGGACCAGGGATGTCACCAAGCGCTGCAGTGCTGGGCTGCTCTGTTACTATGGGGACGAGCACCGCGGGGACGACAGGAATAAATGCAGAAAAAAATCCCCGGCAGCTTTGCTCTGAGGGCAGCAGCGGGGATCACTGGGGTGCTGTAACCTGCCCTCCCTCCCCGCCCCCTGCCCGG
>NW_008825411.1:83638-83871 GCF_000699105.1 Pygoscelis adeliae
CGGATGGAGTCGGCCACCCCCCCCTCCCTCTTTATTCATTCGGCTCCGGGAGCCGCTGGGCAGAGGCTAAATTCTCCATGACCTTTGGACACTCATTTAAACCATGGAAAGGGTGATGGGCAGCCAGCAGGCAAAGAGGCAAATGGCCTTCGCGAGATGGCAGTGGATGCTGCCGTCAGAGCCTCCATCCCGGGGTGTTCCCCGAGTTGGGGCCAGTGCCCGGGGCCCGGCAC
>NW_008825411.1:84003-86918 GCF_000699105.1 Pygoscelis adeliae
CCAAAAGCCGGGCTCAGAGCCCGAGCTGAGCCCCAGCCTGTGGCCTTCACGGGCTCCTGCACCTGGACCTGCTTTTGCTCATCAGACACTTCCATCCAGCCAAAGCGAGCAGACATGCTCTGGTAGAAAGGGGCCTGAGAAGAGACCGAGACTGGCTGTGCTGCAGGGACGGAGCCACCGCGGCACAGCCGAGGCCGATGACAGCTTTCCTGAGGGCATCATCTTAGAAAGCGGCTCTTCGGAGGCGAGGTGATTCAAGGGGAAAGCCTGCAACAGTCATTCTGGGAAGTTTCCATTTGAATCGCTGCAAAGAGCAGTTTTTCCATGATAAACAGATTGCTTCAGTTCCCCAGCAGCACTGGGGGGGGGGGTCACCACCACCCCCTCCCTCTGCGGCCCTTCCTGCACGGGGCCCTGAGTCATCCTCCACCCAAAGGCTCGTCCGTCGGGGCCGGGCGCACGGTGGGGACGAGGACGGGCAGGGCCCCAGTGGGATCCACGCTTGCAGCCACCACGGTGCCCTCAGGAGCCCTCCCACACCACAAGGGGAATTCAGCCCCAGCACAGCCGGCACGGCTTTGAGGTCAAACGCTTGTTTGAAATCAAGAACCAGCGAAAACCCCTCCCCAGCTGACTCCTGAGTGGAGTGCGCAGAGCCAGGGCCTTCTCCGAGGCTCCCAGGGCGTGCTCGGGCTTTTTTATTTGCGAACTGGGGCTCTGGTGTGCTGGTGGAGTCGAACACTTTGACTGTACAGGCAACGCTTACAGGAATCCCTGTCTCACCGACGGCAAGCGGACCCTCCCCGCCTGCCTTGTCCCCATACCACCCAGGTATGGTCGTTCAAGGGCTGTTGCCCAGGTATGCTCTGGGGCTGCCCAGCACCTCATGTTTAACCTGCACCCCCAGAGCAGCACCCCAGCCTCGGCTGACCTTCGGGAGCGTGATATTTTGGCACTGCCGCGGTGCTGCTTGTACAGCTGTTGCAGCCGCCGCAGAGAAAACACCGCTCGTCTCCTCCCTGGGCAGTCACCAAAAGCAGGTCGGGTACCTCGTGTCCCAGCCACCTCCAAGACAAACTTCTAAGCGGTAGAGATCAGCGAGGGAGAGGAATCCCACTCCCTGCACCGCTTTAATCCTATGGAATAATGCATACTATGAAGCGAAATCTGGATCCGGTCCAGCACTCACTGAAGGCAATGACAGACCTCCCACTGATTTCAATAGGAGCAGGAGTAAGCTGGGGTTTTTAATCAGCATGGTACCAGCAACAGTAATAGCTCGTCAAGCCCCGGCGTTACCCGTGCAGCGTAATGCAGCTAGAATACTTCAGAATGTGGTTGCCTGCGCCCCTAGGTCACGCTTCATCTCAAATCACACCGATTTCATGACGACACGTGCTAATACCATACGATAATCGTCAGTGACTGCTTCCATTCGGGATGAAATATTACCCCCGCTGCGCATCAATCGATAGCTGAGGTAAAACTCTGCCGGCAGGTTTCCAAACCCCCACTGCAGCAGGAGGAGAGTGCTGGGAAAGGCCCTGAACGTGGGCATAACCTTATTAATGATTTGGCGTCAAGAATAGAAATAAGAGTTAAATCTTCCATAAGCTGCTCAGCTCCACATTCATGTTGTATACATCCTCAGGCTAAAGTGCAAATACGAACTCCGTGCATACCCCGTGACAAGGATAAGTAATATTTCAGGCCCAACTGTTTGCATATTCATCAGTACTTTCAAAGCAGAATATATCTTTGCCTTTTTTCTAGCTGCCACTGAAAGGAGGCACGCAGCGAGGCTACCGGGAGAGCCCCGCACGGGAGAAGGGAACATTGCAATACTTCAGCAGCACCACGGGCCGAAGGAAAGATAAAGCTGTATTGCAGAGAGAAAACTAATTATTCCTCCTTGTGTGGCAGCTCTGGCGATGACAGACCGCTGCCACCATTTTTTGGCCTGAGCTGTTGTTCAGAAAACAATAAAGTGGCATCCCATCCTGGGTAATGGAATAAAAAGCAGAGGTCGGGAGAGTAGATAAAACGGACCTCTGGGGACAAGCCCAAGGCTGCAGACGGCTGACCCGGCTCTTCCCCAGTCGGCATTTTCGCCCCCGCAGAGGGGGCTTCCCCGGCCGCAGCCCGGCGCAGAGGTGGACGGACGCACACGGGCGCGGGGCAGCCCTGAGCCAGCCGAAGATCCGGCGTCCCGCGGCAGACACCTACCTGCCTTAACCAGACCTGCCTTAACCAGTTCTGCCTTAACCCGGCCATGCCACAGGACTGTTGGCAGCCTGAGACCCAGGCAGGATTGCGGCTCCGTGTGGACGTAACGAGTCGGGTACGGGGAGGCCAGGAGCAACCAGCATGGGGCAGACCCTATCCAGGTCCCGTTTGCCTGAGGGCAGCAGCACGCATGGGAGGAGATTGGGGATCTACCTTGTTATTTTCGGGCATTCCTCAGCGTTGCTTCTTGCAAACTAGTCCCAAACTCCTCTGCTTTCCCTCAGCTGTGTGGCGTTACCCAGCCTTCCCCGGTTTTGCAGTTTTTAACGAGGCACACGCAGTGAAAAGCCCTTCCCAGCCAGCGCTTTACTGTTTTGCCGTTTCCAAAGGCACTGGGTGTAATGGCAATAGCTGACTCCACGGAGTGACGTGGCCAGAGCAAAAACACACCCGGGAGAAAGAGAAAGGTATAAGAAATAAATTATTTCAAAATGCCAGGTAGAAGTATTGCCCTCTGTTTCTTAAAACCCCGGCACGGGAGTGGGGTGCCCTGGGAGCCTGGGCACAAGAGCGCAGGCACCCCCTCCATCGCCCCGCCATTTCTCATGGTGCAAAGGTCCTGCTTGCCCGGCCATCATGCCCAGGGGCGGTAACGGACATATTCGATGTAGGGGCCAATTAGCAGTTTT
>NW_008825411.1:87003-88571 GCF_000699105.1 Pygoscelis adeliae
AGGCGGTGGGTAGTGGTCCGGAGCTTGGGCGGGGGGGGGGGACACAGACACTGTGGGAACCGCGTCTCCTGGCTCCGGCAGCACGCCGTGAGTCAGGGTTACAAAACACGAATACCCCGTGCCGCATAGCGAGGGGCAGTATCACCGGCTCCGCTGGCTACAGTCAGGCGACCTGAACCCAGCAGAGTAATTTCGCCTCCAGCCCTGCGGAGCTCGGGAGCGGTACGCAGCACCGGCTGGGCTCATCCTGCCTCTGCCCCCGTCTGCCCGGGCATTCCCGACCCTCTCCTTCCATCCCGAGCATCACACCAAATGTCTAAAGGGAAAAAAGACTTGCTCAATACCTGCTGCTTTTTCCACGATGAAGCAGCTAAAGCAGAAACAGCAATTATCTGGTTCAGTCTGGTGCTGCTGGCCTGGAACATGCCATGACAACGTGTTTCTTGTTTCAAAGCCTCTTTTGTACTAGGACACAGTTCAAGGGATCTTGCAATGCCTGCATTTGTAAACACACGGCACTTGCAGCTACACGCTTTGCAGATGAAAGCCAGGGCAGAGCAGAAGGGCACTTCTCCCCGCCATGGCCGTGTCACGGCCGGGGGGGGAGCGCTCCCCCTCGGCTCGGTGTCTGCAGGCGGACGTGCTGATTCAGGGACTCGGGAGCCCTGGGGCTGGTTAACCATGCGTGGTCCTCAAAAGTCACGGCACGTTCAGAAAAATGGAGTCCTGGAAAAGAGGGGAAAAAAAAAAAAGGAAAAAAAAATCACAGCAAAAAATCTGCGTCACTGCAGATTATTTTAGGCCCTGGTCCATGCATAATGCAAATAAGCAGCTCCCGGGGTAAATGCCTGTAGAAACCATCCAGTCCCATAGCACTCGGTTATAGGAGCTTTCCAAACAGGTGGTGAAAAGCTAAAATGATGTGTCTCCGTGTCCTCACCGGGGTTGGGAAGGGCCCTCGCTTTCAGGAAGGCTCTTACCCTACCTCCACGGGGCCGGTATAAAACAGGACTGAGACATTAAAAAAGCCAAGAGCATTTCTTTCCTTTTGAGGCAATCCCGCGCTCGTATTAACCAAACCACGCTCAGCATCTCCACGAGCCCCTTTGATCTGCTCCGAAGCGGGCTGCCTCCTTGCGCTCACTTTTCACGCACGCTGGCTTTATTTTTTTGCTTTTTCTAAAAAATCCTTGTATCCTTGCCTTACTTCAAGGAGTCGCTCGGGAAGCCCTATTTATGGGTTGAAATGCTGCTGAAAGAGTTATTGCCATGTTATTCAGCTGTTGTGCCAAGCCTGCATGGAGATCGGGTTTCTGCTGAAAGGGTGCCAGGCACGTCTTTTTCCAGGAACCAGCAGCCGTATTTAGCCTCCGGCTGCACATGAAAGACTGCAGTCGGAAACGTGACATTGTGTCAACATTTGAGGCAGGTCAGAGCTGGGTGAGACCATGAAAACAAGGCCGGGGAACTCAGCACGCCCCGCCGGCGCGGTGTGGCGCGGCACGGGCTGCCACGGCCTGGCGCCATGCCGGGGGTCGGGCCCTTCCATCACCTTCATCCCTCGGACC
>NW_008825411.1:89028-89983 GCF_000699105.1 Pygoscelis adeliae
TGACCGAGGATCTGGAGCTTCCGTGAGCCCTCCCACCACACGACAAGGTGGGTCAGAAGATGGAGACCGAAAGGGAGCGAGAGCCGTGGAAACGAGCCAGAAATCCAGCCGTTAACGAGGCTGTAAACACTGCTGCGCTGAGCACCGAATGCTGTCCCCAAAATGGGGTTACTTACAGTCGTCTTCAGTGAGATCAATATTTAGCCCTAATTAAAACAAACACAACATAAATGTGAGGAGGTATGGAGGCTCCAAATAAATTAATATGAGCAGCCTTTTATTTTTCTCTAGCATTACTTAAGCTGACGGTACTTTAAGCCAACGCTAACCATAGTCTAACAGCAGCCCCCGGGCCCCTGCCTCTCCTCCAGCGGGGTCCCAGAGATGCTGCAGCCCAGGACCGAGCAGCGCTGTCCCGGTCGGGCATTTAAGCTCTCACCACGTTTTGTGATTCATCTGCATTGTGAAGAGCTGAAGTATCCCGCAGAAGTGCCCGTGCCCCATCCACACGTAGGCAGTGCCGCCAGGAACCCGAGTCCTCCCACCCGTCCCTCGCAGGCCAGAGCCGCACTTCGTCCATCTTTTGCCTTTGGGAAGAGGTTTGGGTTCCCCTCTGTTTTGCACGGAGGCCAGAAACCGTGCGTCGTTGCCGGAGAGGCGGGGAAGGAGCCCGTGTTCAGATGTGTACCGCATTCCTCCAGCCCGTCCTGCAGCAGCATGAGTGAAGAGGCACCAGGCTGCTCGCCACCGCCTGCGGTGCCGGCTGAAAGTCCCAAACCAGCAAAACAGTCACGGGAGCGCACGGGACAAGCGCGGCAGCGCGATGGGGCACGCGGGGGGGGGGTGTGGTGGCACGGGTTCGTTCCTGGCAGAGGCAGGATCCGGCCCTGCCCGGGCGCTCAGCGGCAGCACGGGGGCCGGCCCTCCCAGCCCCACGGGCCCCACGGGGGGGGCG
>NW_008825411.1:90048-94645 GCF_000699105.1 Pygoscelis adeliae
GCAGCCGGGGCTTGCCCCGGCAGAGGCGGGGTGGGCTGAGAAGGGCGTCCCCGGCCAGCCGGGACAGACGTCGTGCGAGGAGCCACCCCACGCCTCGCACGCCCCTCGAGGGGAGGCAGTGCCTTCGCGAGGCCGTGATGCAGGGCCGAGGGACGCTGGCAAAGCGAAGCCCCCGTTCGTAGAAAGCCCATTTCGCCTCTAGATAATGGGCAAAGCCTGCGGAGAAGACGCATCTTCCGCGGCAAGGGGCTGCCTCCTCCTCCTCCCTGCTGCGCTTGGGGCAGATGAGCCAAAAAGCCAGGCCCAGAGAGCACGAAGCGAAATCAGAAGCGAGCAGAAAAGCCAGCCGGGCTCTCCTGGCACCTTACTTGGACCGGGAAGGAGCAAAATCCCCGAAGGCGCCCAGGGAGTTAAAATAAATAAGTAACCCGGGGACACGGGTAACGGGACCCTGAGCTGCCTTCGGGCACTGGTGGCACAGAAGCTGCCGGGGGAGCGAGGAGAGCCCCGCTCCGCCCTGCACGCTGCTCTGCTCGCCACCGGCTGCGGCACCGCACCGTACAAAATGACCCTGCTCAAATATTTAAGAGCACAGGAGGCAAACCCTTATCTTCCACAGGAAAAGAATTATTTTATTAAGTATTTTTAAACAACTACTTAACATTTACTCAAGATAAAAATATGTACAATATCCCACCTTGAAGAAGGCTCCAAAATATAAACACTGTACCTCTCCCTAGAGAAAAACAAAAAATTCTTCTCTTCAAAAAAAAAAAAGACAACCCAGAAACAAGAATACATTCATATTTCTCACTTCTTTATGCTCAAGTAGTTATACAAATAATAGACATCTGAAACGTTTTACCTTTTAATATATTTATATAATATATATAACAGGATTTTACAAATAAAGGCAACAACTGTATACCAAAAAAACCAAAAAACAACAACAAAATAAACGTTAGAACACAATCTGCAATCAAGCATAGTGCATCTCAACAGCTGGTGCAATGGGAGGGCCAAAGGAAAATCCATACAATAGGGTTTCTGGACACGAGTTCTCAAAACCAGTAAGAAAAAAAGCCAGCACTGCATTTTGCAGTGAAGTTTTGGTTTGCTTTTTTTTTTTAAATTAAAAAAAAATAAGTCAAATTGGACATGATGTTCCTGTGGAGAAAGACCCTCGCAGTTTAATGGGACAAGTGTCAACACCCTAACCCTCGTTCTTTAATACAGTAATGTGGGCCAGGGTTTGCCAAGGAGACTAAGGAATTCAGATGCTCAAACCCCACCGGGATTAGACTCCTTTGAAAATCCCAGCCTTTTAATTTTTCAAAGGCACTCACGGGGGCAACATTCAGCGGGCATCGTGCTGCCGACTGCGGCCGAATTGCTCCCTCTTGCAATGAAGCTCTCCAGTCGCCCCGGTCGGGAAGCGGCTGCTCACCGGCTGGGCCCCCGCTGACGGGACTCGTAAAACCATTTCGATTTCCGATAGACTAGACCTGGCGAAACTGTACAGCAGCAGCAAGAGAGAGGCCTGGAGTCAGGTGCAACAAGCAAAGTGATCCTTGGGCTATTTTCTCCCCTACCCGGCCCAAACTAGCAGCTCAAGTTACAGGAAGGGGTGCCTGTTAATTTATTTATTAGATGTACGCCATGTAAAGCTTCCAAGCAGCATCTACCTTTTATTTCTTAAAAAAAATATATATATATAAGCAAAGGTGTGGAGAGAAACCCGTCTTAAGTCTACATGACTGTGCATGACCAAGCAGTGACCGCTGCTCTGCTCCTCCTATGCTTTCGGTGGCATTGCCACCACCGCCGCACCGCGCTCGGGGTGGCTGCGCCGATCGCTCAGACACCGGCGACGGATGGGGCACCGAATCAGTTCGGCTCAAACTACTGGCAGTGGGGCCGTTGCCTTAAAAGCCCTTATGAGAAGTACCGTATTTTTATATTCACAGACCCTAAACCCAAGTCTGCCTAATGGAGTATTTTTTCACAGCTTCGCAATATAGTCGCAGCTGACCGGGTCAACTGCTGTTCTGTAGATGCGGAGGGAAGAAGGTAAGGGGTAGAGCGCAAAACCCTTTTATTTTTTTTTTCTTTTGGAAGCAGTTCTGAATCGCTAACCTGGGCGCATCCTTCATCCTTCTCCAAGCTACCTGACAAGTCAGAGAAAGGGGGATTTAGCTTCCTACGTGCAGTGAACCTTATCCCCACACCTCAGTCCAGCCAATACATAGAAGTGAAACAGTCTCAAACTAAAAAAAAAAAACCCAAAAAAAAAAGGGGGGGGGGAAGGAAAAAAGTCACACTGCGCTTAGTCTTTGGTTTCCAAGTTCAAAGGGGGAATCTGCTTCAAGGCTTGAAGCAGAGCCGAGGAGTCGATAGGAGAATGGGCCGGTATGGGAGAAGGGAGTCTCTGGGGCATCAGCAGAGGCGGGGGGAGTTTTTCGGGGGAGGCTGGGGTACAAGACAGGTACGGACGCCGGGTACCAGCACTTCTCCAGCATGGGCAGATAGGCTGTCGCGGATGGTGGGATCAAATAGAAAGGCAGGCACAAGGGAGGCTGGTGAGCGTGGGGGCCCAGGAAGCTGCTGGAAGAGCCCATCATGTCGCTGCCAAAAGGGCCCTCGTCCTCCGGCGACTCCAGCCTGCTCCTTTTGGCCGGCGGGTCCTCAGTCTCTTGCTTAATAGAGCTTATTCTCTCCTGGACGGCGTACTTGAGTTCAGTATCCTTTTTGAAATACTGCTGTTCGGATTTGGAGTCACTTTTCTCCAGCTCTCCCCCGTACCCGCTGTCCGTGTCTGTGTCGCTGCCGCTCTGCTCCCCGCTGGAGTGAGCAAATGTCCTCTGGATCACAGGCACGCAGTTTTTCCCATGTCCCTCCGCCGCTTTGGTCAAGGAGACGGGTTTCTCTTTCAAGTCCACCATTTTAGGAGGGATGTCTCCGGACTTGCGGCCGGCTCCGCCCTGGAGCACCTCGGAGGCCATTCGGTGCAGATGGCTGACCAGCTGGGACGACTTCAGGTCCTTGCCGTTCTCGTGCTTTGCCAGGTATTGCAGCATTTCCTTGGCACACATCTGGAAACCGGATCGAAACATTTCCTGGCTGGAATCAAGGTTTCTTGATGACAGGTCACCTGAGGAAACATTAACAGAAAGAAATTAAAAATTAACGACGTGCTAAATAGTTCCATTACCATCTTCGAGGCGGACGCTATTGAACTTCGGTTACAGCACAGCTCGAGGAGGGAACTTGCTGGTCAACCTGGATTTTGCATACATTTCCCCGATTTCTGCGTAAGCGTACGTTTTTATTTGAGCATCCGTCTGTCCCCTTCTACACAGTAGCTTCAAGCTTATTTTTTAGTTCTGTCTATGCCACCTTCAACAGGTGCTGAAGTGCGGAGCAAGGGAGTGAGTCAGGCTGGTGCCTTCTCTGGGAAACACCCCGGGGAAGGCAGATTGCACCTCGCCCTTCACCTCCAGGCAGAGAGCTCCTGGAGCACATCTACCCGCCAGCAGCTCCGCCAACCTCGGGCGATTTTGCTTTGGCTTAAAGCTCTATTGCACTCCCTGTGGCTGTCGGAGCAGCGGAAGGCTCTTCAGAAAAACTAAATTTTACTTTATCAGATTCACGTGAGTGCCACTTGTGAAAACAGAAGGAGGAAGTGCATCTGAAGCCTGATAAGCTGATACACCGGGTCCCCTCTTCGCCTGCAGAACACAGGCTAGCTTGTTTATAGAGACACCTAAAAAAGGTGTCTATAAAAAGCATATTTATATGTATTTTCAGGAAAAAACCCCAAACGAACAAAACTGGGTTTGATCCAAAGCTCACGAATATGATGGGAAGATTCGAATGGCTTTGGAGAGAACCTCACAGCAAACCTGGGCTTTAAATAAAACTACTTAAAATCCAATTTAACTTCAAAGCAAATCCACAGGGCACTCTACACTGACCGTACGGAGAAATGCAACTGTTTTTGCAAAAGCTCATAAGCAAAGCGAGAGAAAACGACGGCAACTAAAGGCAAGAACTCCTGCCTCCTCCCTTCTCAGGAACAAAGTGTCACGACTGCGTTTCAAAGGCTCCGAGAGAAAGTCCATCAAGCACACACAGGTTCTCACACGATACGATTTGAATTACTCACCCGCTTGTAAACCATTCTGCAAAGCAATTATTTTCTGCTGCTGCTGCTCAATGAGATTGGTTAGTGCTTTCACATGCTTCAAGGTGAGCTCGAGAACCACCGCCTTCTCCAAGTGACCTAGAGTCTGAAAGCAAAGGGACAGGTTGGCGTCTGCCGCGGGGTCGGCCACGCACGCAGGAGCCCGACTGGGCTGCCAACGTTTTCCGATAACAGGGGAAGGACCGACGCAGTTTGGAGAGGAGGCTTAAAGGCAGTGCCTCGATCCCGAACAGTACAGGACTATAAACGACCATATTCCATGAAAATAAGTTAAAAAGCAGGCTCCAGAAGAGGCTATCGTGGAACCCTATGGGTATGTTCGGACCAGCCGCACAGCCCGAAGAGAAGTATTTTATTTATCTCTTCTGCTGCCCCTGCTGGCACCGTGACCCT
>NW_008825411.1:96493-131283 GCF_000699105.1 Pygoscelis adeliae
CGCCCCCCCCCGTAGATCCGCAGCCTCGGGACCCTCTTAGAAACGCGCGCGGGGCAAAATGACCGAGAGCCACGAGGAAATGGCTGTAGGTGAACCGCCGGGGTCGCCCAGAAGTTGAGGACGTTTCGTGCTTTTGCAAAGCATCTGCAATTCTTGGATGCCAGCCGTCGCAAAACGCTGAGCGCGGTGATAATGGTGCGTACCTGCCAAAGCAAACCTCCTCCCTTGAAGGGCTATGGTCATTTTCCCTGCCGAGCGCTGAACAAGTGGAGGCAAGCTCATCAGATAAAAGGCGCGTTTACCGAGATAAGGTAACAGCAGAACTCCAGCACAGAGCCCCTGCTATCGCTTCGGAGAGTCCTGGTCCGCTCCACGTCGGGAGGGATCTGGGGTCGGGAGGTATTACGTGAGAGCACAGAGGTTTTACGTGGGAGATGGAGACAGGCCTGGCGAGGCTCACGGCCAGCTGAAGGTGCGTGTCGTTACCAGGAGGGATCCTAAGGGAAGTCAGAGCCTCGCGGCAATCTGCTAGCCGTAGATGCAAGGTTTGTAAAGAACAAAAAACCTCTTTACAAGATCCCAGCTGCATCTCCAGCACAGACAACGCAGCACCGCACAAAGGGCACAGAGCTGCCCCAGAGCAGATGCTTAGGCTGTCCTACTCAGTGTGGTCCTCTCGGCATTTTGCGCCTGAGCCCGCAAACCTGGTGTCTATGGCCGTGATCCCACCGCGGAGGAGAGGGCTTACGGACTGAAAACGGAGTGCTGAGTGTAAGTGGGGGCAGGATCACAGCTCCGGGCTGTGGACTTCCCAAAGCGGAGACTGTCTTCCATACAGGCGCTGAACAAATTCAGCAATAACCGTCAGAAAAAAGTGGAAGGGATGTGTCTGTCCCTTCCTGCAGTCCAGGGGAAAGTAACCGGCATAAATAAATGGGTACCGAATCAGATGGTTCATTCTCTCTCTGCCCTGAAGACCCAAGCTGGTGTTCTCCCGACAAAGGGTGAAAAAAATACATAGTTTTTAATCTGTCCCGTCACTGACCCTCTGTCCAAGGCAACAGAAATAATTAGAGCTTGCTGCAGCTTATTGCTAATGAAAAATGAGGGTTGGGGCCAACCTGCTCCGCGTTTTAAGTTCAGACTCCAAGCGTACGTGGACAGTTTCATGCCCACGAATTGTCTGACTCCTGCATGCTCTTTCAGATATTCGGTACATTCCTGCAGTGGGTGGTGAGCTACAGATCAGGGTCAGAGGTAATCCCCAATTATTTAGCCCTTTTACTGTTCTTGTGCTTGCCAAACAATTCTCCATATCAGGATTTACTCATGACCTTAAGGGACGCTGCCAAGGATTTAGGAGTCCCCCTAAAAAGAGGATCCAAATGAAGTTATTACATTCTTGGGCATCAAGTTAGATTGCTGGAGAGTTGAATTACATTTTCCTGGGGATCAGTTTTCATAAGCTAGGGCTGATGCAATCATCAATTTGCCGTCTCGATTTTGTTTGCTGAATTATTTCTACGTGGAGGGTTCCTTTACAATGTATGACTAAGGCAGCAGCAAAATGTTTAAAAAGGCTTCATTTTCTAAAGCCATTTGCCGAGCAGCAGGTCTCCTGAACGCTTGTTTCAGAAGGGCTGAGAGTCACAGGGCAGCGGCAGCTCGTGTCCAAGGGGGATTTGCAGTTATTTGCAGACGCAATAAAAGGCGGGGGTTTGGGGGTTGGTTTGAAGGTGTGCTGAAGGCGGGCGGGGGGGGGGGTCGAGCTCCCGGACCTGCCCCTTCCCTGCGACTGTCCCCTTCTGACCACAGCGATTTTGGGGGGAAACGTTCCAAAAATCCCCGGCACCGACGTCTGATCGGAGCCTATGTGGGCAGCACTGGGAGTTAACAGATGGGTTGTGGATTCAAGCATACGATAAGGTTACTGAGGGTGGTTTTGTTTTAAAATGTCTCTTACTTAATATATCCATGAAGGCCAGGCATGTGCCTGTGGCCTGTAATCAAATCGCTGACTCTCCCTCTCTCTCATTTCCAGCAATCTCGTTTCAGGTTACTGGCACCGGAGGTGAAAGAACAGCCATGTCTTGGCCCAGCGGCCGAGGCTGGACGCTGAGGTTACGCCGTGCGGGAGGCGCTGCACGGACGCGGTTAGCCCTCGGCATCTGACGGACAACCTCAAGGCCTCGATAATTAATGCACACTACTTTTTGCCGAAATAAAAGTTTCTGCGGGAGCCAAACTGCCTCTAAGAGAGTGGGGGGGGCGGGGTGCACTCCTTGCCCGGCCTTTGCTCAGTAAATGTGGCGGCTCTTCTTCCGAGACAGGCACATCTCCAGCCACGGCACCCGCCTCTGGGATGGACATGAAAGTCCTCCGTGGGCAGCAGGGGAAAAAAACGCCCCCAGCCTCTGGGATGGACATGAAAGTCCTCGGTGGGCAGCAGGGTGCTGTCAGCTACGCAGGACGGTACCTCCATCGAACACCCACCGCCTTACTGCAGCCTGAGGTCTGCGGTACTTAAGCGTCTTGGTCAGCGTAGGATGTACCGAGTGCTCAGGATCAGCAGCTCCCAGGAGACCTGCACATCTAATTTCCCAACCGTACTAAGGCACGTGCAGGAGAACCCGCACCCATCAGCTGAAGGAAGGATCCCGAAAGGGGCACGGTGCGACTTAACAGCGTAGGCTCTGAGGAACGGTTTGTCGCCCACCCGGGCTCTGCCTCGTCCTTCTGGTAGCCTGCAGGTAGTTGCAAAAGCTTGAATTCAGCGTGAAGTCCGGTGGCCTCAGCTCTGTGTGTGACTCACTGTCTCAATAGCACAGCTGGCTGGCCACGCTCGCTGCCACGATGAAAGGAATCGTCCGCAAGTTAGAATAAGTCAAAATTTAATATTGCGAGTACGTGCACTGATCGCTGCTTAATTGCATTGGTTTAGGCTACCATGGACTCTCCCAAAACACTGGGAAAACCTAGCGAAAGCTGTTGTCTCTGTGGAGTCCTGGGCAAGCGAAGGGCCCTCCCCCCGGCACTACCCTGGATCGCTGCCGGGCACGTGAGAGCTGCGGGAATGACGCTGGCACCGCTCAGTGAAACTTGCCCGAGGACTATTCCAAGGAAAGCCATTCCCCTCTTTGCGCAGAGATGTTTGCCAGCACCCAGTGTGGCAGTGGGAGGAATACGTAGGTGGAAACTATTTGGAAGTGGCAAAATTTGTGGACGTTACAATTCATAATAAGAGACTTTAGCCCACTTTGATACTCTGTTTAATAAAACATGCCGGCTTCCCGGTGACATCCTGCCCTGCCTCGCGCGGCCGGCCAAACCCAGGCAGCCAAGGAGCTCACGCTGTTTAACCAGTTGCTGTTAACCGCTGGCTGGTTGCACCATCTCGTGAGAAAGATCTCCAGGCGTGCACACCCGTGCGCGCCCATGCACACCCCTTCAGCTGCGCGCCCGGCTGCAGCTCGACCCTGCTAGCGCCAGCAGAGCCCTGTACCTCGGTCTGCACATGGCGTAAGAGCGATTTCAAAGGCGACGTCGCCTGTCCCCTGCTGCTGTGCCCGGGCCGTGTGGCCTCTGCAGAGCTCAGGTGGGGCAGGGGACGGCGAGGGGTCACCCACCCCATGTGGAGATGGCAGGGAGCCAGCCGTGGGCAGGACAGCTGGGCTGCCAAGCCATCCTGCTCAGGAGCAGGAGTTGCTTCTCCTCCCGAGTGACGGAGTTGTCTGGTGGATGCTTTGCACAATGGTATCTGATCACATTCCTCCTTCTGCCTAACATCAAACAGTGAGTCAGCGATGAAGCCTCATCAGATGTCTCTCTGCTTCGGCTTTCATATCTGAAAAGCAGAAAGGATGGTGCTCTGCAAGTATGCAAAGCAAAGAAAGTAGGGTGCCTTTAGATCTATGGCTTAGAAAATACCACACCTTTTAACTACAGCATTATTTGTTTTTTGCTGGCGTCCATATACCCCAGCGGGAATCAATACCGCCGGGGCTCCTAGTCCGGGGAGATTTTGTTATTTCTGGGGGATGCAGGTAACAAAAGCTACAGGGCCAAACTACATTATGTCTGAGTTAAATATTAACATAAAAAGTATTCTGAACTTGCTAACTGGATTTAAAAAATTACCCCACCACCACCCCCCAAAAAAAATAAAGCCAGAACAGGCCGAAGAAGAGAGCAGGAGTATGTTCCTCCTACAGTTCATGTCAGGACACGGGTGAGTTAAACCTTGACCTCTGAACCTGACGGAGCCTGCTGGACAAGGTCTGCGCGATCTGCCTGCTCGTGGCGTATAAGGCGCCTGTTGATCAGTTCAGGGGGACTTGGTTCAAACCGTAAATACCACTAGCAGCAGCGGCAGAGCGAAGGCTCTTTGTCAGGGCTCGTGGCAGAGGTGGAGAGCGCAGCAGTTCGGCGCGGGAAGCTGGCTGGGAATCTGGCAGAGGGCTCAAGCAGTGCCATGGGGAACCCAGCTGGACTTCTGCAGGGACACCAGCAGCTCCCGTGGCTGGAGATAAGGGAGAACAAGCCCATATACTGCGTGTGGACTTGCTTAGCCCAGCCTGGTCTTTGTAGGCTTGTATGAGCGTGCGGGACCAAGCACCTGCTTGCGAGGGAGCGGGATGCCCCCATGGCTGGCTGAGGGCTGCGGTTGCCCTGATTAACGGGGGGGCTGCTTAATGGCTGACAACACTGAGAGTGGAAAAGGGCTCATTGGCACTCTAACTCGCTAGTGGTTAACGAACATTTGACCCCTTTGAATAAACGCGATGCAAAGAAGACGCAGGCGGTAGGGGAAATACAGGTGCATGGGCTCCTTCATAACAGGCCGGACAAACCATACACTTGAGATTGTTTCCTAGTCGTGCAGACATAAAAAACACTTGGATGTGACTATCATTAAGCTCTGGGGTAGTCCGGAGCAGTCGTGGGAGAATGTAACCAGTTATTTTCGAAATAAGAAGCCAAACCTCTGCATCCAGATCCACCTCCTCCCAAACTCCCAGTCTGATCCCATGTGCATCACGAGCCAGATGTGGCTTGGGCATCACTCCTGCTGCAAATTCAGCTGAAATAAGCACAAACAGGAATTAAATGGAATAGGAAATATTCACGGTGGATTTGTACCTAATCAAGATTACACACAGTTTTGCTGACTGCGTTCCTCTGGTGCGAAACAGGACCACTCCGCACCGCACGGCAGCCCCGATGCCATGCTGCAGCCGGGCTCCTCACCTAAACAGCACCTGGAGGGGAACGTGCCCATATTTACGTAGAAAATACAGCCCACTGGGACAGAGAAAAAGGCAAAGTACACCCAAGGCATCCCTACAAGAAGTACTAGTTGACAGGAATGTCTCTCTTAGTGCCCTTCCCTCTGTATCAGAAGTGATCTGGCTGAGAAGTCCTGGAGCAAACCACAACTGAGGGTGTTGCTGTCTTCCCCAAATACTTTCTCAAATGAGGTTTTTAAATAGTTTTGCCCTGCCTACACGGGCAGCCAGAGCACTTTCATCTCCAGGTGAATGGGAACCGAGGTGGGACTCTGCTGTCTGCTGGGGAGGATCATTTCCATATTGCAGCCGAGGCGGCGAGGCTGGCAGGCAAAACCCGCACGATGGCAGGGAAGTGCTCGTTCTCGGAGATGCCTGCTGATCGTGGCGCAAATATTAACCGCGTGCATCAGTGTTTGAAATGCAAAGAGCACTCTGGCGGTGTGGGTTCGCAGGAGAGGAGGTGCGTTTCGGTTACACCTTCGTGCCGATGAGAACTGCGCATCAGTCAGCAGGTAGCTGCTGCAAAAATGATGTTTATTAACAGGCTATAGGACTCAATTTGTTGCAAGCTCTACCTACGGTGCTCTGAGTAACGACACACCTTTCATTCTTGGGTGGCAAAGATCATGCCTATCCCAGAGGTTCTTTGGTGGGTGCGGAAGAACTTTCCATGTAAATGCATCTCGCCCCCTTCTCCTCCCCTGCACTGGCTGCCGGTGGAGCAGCACTGACGTGCAGCCTCAGAGGCGAGCACTCGCCCACCCTCTCGCACACAGCTGAAGAGGAGTCCGAGACTTGCCTTGTACCTCCGCGGGTTCATCTCCCACGGGGATGCCAGAGTACGTACAGCGTTGGCCTCACACAACCGCTTTGCGGGGCCGAGTATGGGATCTGAGAGGTCAGACAGTGCTTTTGAGCGTTTTTTTCTAAGGGAAAAAGAATAATTTCATCACAAAATATTCGCGTGGCCTATATCCCAATAGTCTGGGGAAATATAAATGGCCACACAAGCTCATTACAACTGTCCCTTCTGATTTTATAAACTGTACGTCTGTATAATGAAAATGAAGTCCCAGCCCTGAAGAGCTGCGAACATCTGCAGCTGCTGCCCAGATGTGGTTGCCCGGAGCCTCTGCAAAGGTTTCAGGGGTAAACCCCCGTCTGCCTCGCACGTAATGCCAAAACAGAGGATAGAGGTTTCATTTTATAAACCTCGACCGAGGAGACATTAGGTGCCTTTGATCTCCAGATATAAAAATGATCTTTTGATTTAAGATTATGAAAATGAATAACCATCTGCTAAGAAACGGCTACGGACCCACGTTTTATTGAGGCCATATGGTGTCCAGGGCTTCTACGTATGAATTCAATTAGCTGCTTGTGTCTGCGTCAGTAATTCTGTATCCACCCAGTCATGTTTTTGGAACAAGTATTATAATATTCCCATGGATCCTCCAGACAGTGGGAGGTGTTTCCTTCACTGTGAAGGTTTTGGGAAGTGATGACTTTGTCTCATTTTCATCTTACCCTACTCTGCATTTCTAGTCCCTCGCTTCTCAAGGCTTGGAGCTTTCCCCAGGATCTCTGAGCCGGCTGCGGTGCTGAGTAAAGACAGCCCCGACTCCAGTTTCCCCATCGGGGCTCACGTTTCGGCTTTCCTTATCACCCTCAGGGGAACCTGTCCCGTCCACCTCTCCTACACTGGGACCGAGTTTGCGGTGTTTTTGAGAACATAACCCATCTCCAACCTAAGCCAGACCTACTCCACTCTCCTTTCCATGGTGCTCACCAGGAGTTTACGCAGGGCTCGGCTCTGCTGAGAGCAAGGTATCTGTTCCTACCACCTTGCAACCTGGAAGGGTGGCATGATGTAAAGATACAGTCCTTTTAATAGGGTGCAGAAGGGTGGGAATGACCAGTTGCCTGTCTGGCCACCAGCCCTGGCAGACAGGCGGCTTGCCGGCCCGGGAAGCCAGGCTATGCAGAACCCAATTAGCTACTATGATCTTTCAACTCTAAGAATCTGGAAGTCCCCTTTTTTTTTAAAGGTGTGGCTCGGCACCACACGCTGCACTCAGCAAGCTGCATATTTGCACTGATTTGCCTCTTTGCAGTGTTGGAAGTGGGAAAAATCCTGTTACGGGAGCGGGCTGGGCAGAAGCCCCGAGAGCAGCAGGTTGTAATTAGGGGCTGGAAGGGCCTCGCTCCCAGACTGCAGCTTCCTCTGCATCCTGCTAACGCATTTGCACAAGAGACAGCCTTGACAAATGCTCCTGAGCAGAAAGCATCCCTAGCAAATGCATGGTGTTTGTTGTTTTCTCCTGACTTTTTTGGGGAGAGATGGGGTTGTCAAGATAAATTGCTATGTACAGACATACTTCTTGAAAGGTTTTTCTTTTTCCCTCCTCTTTCTGTGCACATACCAGTGCAGCATAGACATTGCAGGGTTTAGCTTAGGCTAAGAGAAATCAGCTTTTGTAGAGCCCTGTGTTACGCCAGAACAACACAGAGCAGAGATTATCACACGAACTCCCACTCAGACCGGGGCCGTCTCCTCCCACGAGGACACACTCTGCAGAGACACCCCCCTGCATCCCCCCCGGCCCCTGGGTCCAGCCCTGAACTGCCGTCCCTCATCCCCCTACCCTGGGAGAACAGCCAGCGGTTTCTTCTCTGCAGAAAACCACTTCTTCCCAGGGCTGTCAAGGCTCCGCTCTCCTTAACACCCGCCACAGGCTCGGCATCGCTGCCGCCCCGGACCTTGCCTGGAGCACCGCGCGGCGGTCCCGGCAACCCGCAGGGCTCCTGCTCCGGCTGCTCCTCATCAGCTCGAACACCCCTTCTGGGTGTCTAACCGTCCCCAAGCTGCCGTCACAGGCTGGGCACAGGGTCTGGAAACAGGGTCTGCCGCCCTGGCACGTACCTGGGCTTTGTTTACTTTTTTTTTTCCTTATGAACATTTTTTAATCTTAATGTCTTACAGTTTCTGTCTACTACAGCTGGTGGAAGGGGCCGGCCAGCTGAAACATCCTGACATCCCTTACATCTGTAAAACATGGTCTTACCACCTATCTGAACGCTGGGCCAGAACCCCTCGGACTGTCCTGCTTCCTCTGTTACACTGAGAAAATTTGAAGCAGGATGATGCATTAAAATCCATGGCCCGCATTGCCCTGCTGTCCAGAACGGCACCGTCACGCAGCAACCGCCCCGAGCTGCCCATGGTACCGTCTCTTGTTTTACGGGTTTCTCACCAATGATCTGTGTTTGACTCTGTTTCAAGAATGGCTTTACATTATCGGTACGCGATCACATTCCTTCGGTCTGATGTCGTTGCTGGGAATTGCTGACTTCATATTTATGCCAGTACAGAGTCTCGCTAGGGTCCTTACTGCCGCTGCTGGAAGGTCCATCGCCTCCCTGCCTTTCCTGGGGACCAGCCATGGGATCAATGGTCCGTCAGGGCACCCTGTGGCTGCTGCGCCTGGGAAACCCGGAGGGACACCTTTCCGGGCTGGCTCTGCTCGTCATTCTGCACGGCTATGATTAGAGACTTATTACCAATTTAGAGGATCATAAGCATAATAACGCACGGCGAAACTACTCATTTCCAAAGATTTCTCTTTTTTCAAATAAAATAGAAACCCTTTACCAGATGGATTTTACAAAGAAGAGCTCTGAAGAAGCAGCCATGAGGAACGAGCAGGAGAGTGGAGAGATGAGAAAATGGAGCAGGTTCTCATTAGGGTGCAATGCATGTAATGATTACTTGAGGAAGCACGGGGGATGGCAGGGCTCATTTCATTCTGGAGCCCACAGCGACTGCAAGCTTGCTTGCGCGTGCAGCTGCTACAGGCCTGGAATATAATTTTGCAGCTCTGTCTAACCCAGACATCCCTTGCCCCTTCCTTCCCAGGAACACTTGGGAACCTGTATGTGATCCAACATGCCACTTGGGGTTTTTTTCCTTCCCCTTGGTGCTGAACTGCTTGATAAAGCAGTTACTGCTCGAAAACAGGATTTTAGGCAGCTAGTTCAAATCTGACACCCATCAATGTGGATTAGTCAACTTTACACAGTAGTCATCACTCCGGCTTCTCAGCTTCCCTTGACAAAACTCACATAAGCATCCCCAGCATGCTATTACCAGGCGTTCTGGTTTTCCATCCGCACAGTTTGTCTTATTCAAGGGACCCACCAAAGACCCTCTGATCTGCTGGCAGGTCCTTCGGGGCTCCCCTACCGCAGCCCGTGCCAGCCCAGGCAGGCGGCAGGTTTTGGGCTCCCAAACTCTGATGCAGAACCTTCCACAAATGCTAAATCCACCCACCCCTACCCATTGCCATCACACATCACTAACATCACCCGTTTCAAACTGTTTTGAGGAAGGTTAAGAGTTGGCTGGTTGAAGCCAAAGTTGTGACTAATATTTTTTGGGGAAAGTACTTTATGTCAAAACAAGTGAATAGTGAAGCGGAGACATGTGGTACAGAGATGTGTGGAGGTAGGGAGGGGCTTTTTTGTGCCAAATTTCCCTCTTCCCTAAAGGGAGAACCCAAGTTGCCTTATTTCTTAATGTAGAATGAGACAGAGAAGGAAAACTTCCTTCTTGTCTTCTTTTAGATCCTCGCATTTCTAGAAAGCCGCTGAATCACACCCTTATGATACGCTGTCATGGAAATGAGCCCCCCCGGCTTTCACTCACGGCCGCCGCGGGCCAGCCCACCCGTTGGGTTTCACAGCTGTTGAAGCCAGAAGAGCCCCTTACGTTCATCCCGCCTGACCCCCGCGTAGCGCAGGCTGTAACTGCGATTGCGCTACAGCAATCTCTTTTTCTCGTTGCTCCTTCCCGCAGCAAGAGGCTGCAGGTTTCAGGCTTTCCAAGGCTTCCCCCGGCCAGAGCAAGCCGTGCAAGCAGGCACACACAGAAACCTGTAAGAAAAGTCAGTGGAGTCCAGGCCCAGGGGCAACTGATGCGTCCAGCAGATGACTGCAACAGGTTCATTCCTTATGAGCTACAAAGGCAACGAGCCGGAGTCAGGTATGTTGTACGGAAACGTTTGGGTTCTGTGACTTCGTAAGTGAAATGAAAACAATTATTTTTAGTCATTTAGAGCAGGCAAAGGACTCAGCCCTCGTAACTACTTTGCTTCCAAAAGTTATTCAGGCCCATGGAGCCACATATATTTGCTTATTAACTATGTGACTGTATTAGCAAAGCCTCCTTCCTCTCTCTCAAGCTAAAATGTGGTATGTAAAATGGCAGTGCCTTTTATAGCCCTGTGCCCACAAAGACTCAGCTGCAGAAGTCATTTCCTATTTACATCAAAAAAAAGCACAGTTCAGCAGAGCCTGCTACGACTCCAGCCAGCAAGGTGCTTTCTGCAGGTGTGGATGGGTGATTCACCCTCCCGTCGGCAGCCTGGGGCCTGGCTCCAGCCAGCACCCTCTGCCCACAGGTTATCTTCATCCTCTGGCTCCCGGTGCTTCCCTGGGCCGAGGCAATTCCAAGCACACCCAAATAAAGTCCCAAACCAATCCTCTCTGGCCTCACCCTCTTTCTCAGCAGAGGGTTTGGATCATTTCCAGGTCTCTTTTGCTCTTCCTCCCAGAGGAAGTCCTCCTTAAAAGCAACTCCCTTTGAAAACCTGAGCCAGAAGATCGGACATCGCCTGCCTGCCCGGCTCTCCTAATCTCTTCTGATTAGAGTAACAACCCTCCAAGTCTCTCCCACGCCCCAAACGGGCTTTCCTCTGCCCCCGCAAACAGCATCCCCTTCCAGGGACCACAGCCCTGTTACCAGCTCCTGCCCTCATTAACCCTTTCTCAGCCCCGATACTGTTTGCGCTCTCGGCTGCACAGCCCAGCGTGGGGAGCACCAACGCCCTGGTAGCAGGCGAGCTCTCGGGGGGAATCCGTTCGGGGGCATCTGGGCCCGCTCCCACTGATAACTAGTTCCTACTGATAACTACACTGAGGAACTACTAGTTCCTACTGACAACTACGCCGAGGCAGCAGGGAATTAGGAACTGCACACAGAAATAAAACATCCCATGGCATAACAGCTGGCTGAAGCCCATCAATTTGGGCTACTCTTTAACAACTCATCGGAAATACTAAAATACACTGATTTTTCACTAGCCTTCCCGTGGGAACACTGGTATTGTTCCCAGCCAGCAGTGAGGAGCTGTCAGGATGCCCAGAGCATGACATGACCAGCTCAATGCCTCTGGCAACCCCAGTTTCACTGGAAATCATGGTGCTGTGCCGGACAGTCTGGTGCTGTGGCTTTGCCACCACCCAGACCTCAGCCCTCCCGGTGCTGATGCACAGCAAAAGGCCCTTCCCGGAGACAGATTTTAAAAAAAAAAAAAAAAAAAAATCAATTTTATCACTGTCAGCTAACCAAACCCAGGACTCGTTTCAGATGATCTTCACAGATAGGTACAGGGGAAATACAAAACAGGCGACCTCAGGAACAACCCACCTTAGCAGAGATTGCTCCATTAATCATTTTGGCCACATCACCAGAATTAGAGAGGTTTGAGGTTAGCTATTCAATCTGAGAAGCTGTGTCACATTGTAACTAGATACTGTGCTGAAATTCAGCTGCCGGAATTATGGAGGTGGAAGACCTTTATTTAGCCTGATCTTCCATCGTGAAACCTCCTCCAGATTTCCAGCGAAACCCCTTTCAGAGCATGTCAGAGTGCTGAGTAACAGGACCAGTTCAGCTGACTGCCGTGACCTCCTCCAAGCTGCTTATCCTTGTGTATTTTGGATACCAGACTATTTTCATCAGAAAGTAACTTCCTCAGAAAGTTAGTGGGAGATCTTCAGTTTTGGTTTTCTTATGGGTTTTTTAAATACAAATAAATTCTATTTCTCTTTGCAAAGAAAACTCTGAAACCTCCTTTAACCAGAAAACAATTTTGAAGCACATTCTGCGTTTGCTTTGGTGGTGCTCTTGCCTCTCCTACGGCCAGCCATGGCTCTCATTTTATTAATCACTTAGCAACATTTCCAAGCATGAGTTTCTGCAGTGCCGGGGTCACCACACCCACTACCAAATCACACATCCACGCAGCCAACTTTCCAGAAAAAAAGAAATTAAAAAAAAGAACCTACTCTTTTGGCATCTCATTCCCACTACTCAAACATTACCGATTTGGGTGGAAATTCCTGGCAGGGGCTTCTATTTCCATGCTGCAAGTTCCCGAGAAAAGCAGTGAAGAAAGTTTTAGGAGATGAGCTGTGGTGTGCTAGAGCTGCAGCCTCACCCAGGACTCACTCAAACTCTTTAAACGTAACCCCAGCATGTGTTGAAGTTGGGGCAACGATGGGGACCACTTCGAGATGTCTGATGTTGCTTAGCCAGAGCTAACAGCGTTCTCTTAATCGCCTGAACGGTGATGCTCTCAGGCTCCAAGGTAGGAGAAGCTGCCATGTGTTTTTGTGAAGAGGTGGGTGCACACGCATGCCCTCCGTACAGACGGACAGACCTCCCTGTTGGACGGACCTTCCTCCTGTGCCTTTTGCTCCCTGCCAGACCGGCGTTCAGCTCTCACGGTGGAAGCGATAGCCTTCGTCCTTGGTCAGGAGATTGTGCAAACACATGGCACTCCTGTGTCAGGAATCTGCTCCTGCCTCCAGCTCCCAGCTAAGAGCAAGATGCGAGTGGCCAAAGGAAGGCCTGACCTCCGTCCCACCCCACCGCAGGACAACCAACCGTTTGTGGCATTTTCTCAGCTGGCTCGAGAGGCACCTTTTGTTCACGCACAACTTTCCCTGTGCACTGTCCTCTCCACTCAGTGCTGCCGTGGAGCTGTAGTGATGCCACCAGGGCTGGCAGGAGGCGGCAGACAAGGCGGGAGCACAGCCACATCACCGACGGGACGTTCACGATCCACCATCCCTTGCCACCACTGTCCTACCTTGTTTCTTTCCAATTGCAAGACATGGAAAAAACCCAGAGCCTGATACCGGCCACGTAGCAAGGGCAGCTGAGGAGGAGAAGAGTGAGTCAGAGGAGGGGAGACTTCCAGGTCAGCCCGGCTGCAGGGGAACCGCCAGCACCCGTGCCCCACGGGGGAAGTGAGATGGGGAAGCGGAGCAAGCTGGCACAGGAGGAGGTCAGCAACGGGTCAGGTGGGCACGCAGAAGCATTTCTGAGCTTGCTTTCAGATGAAATTCAGAAACGAATGCTCATTCTTGTGTCTCTCGCAAGGGTGTACGACATGGGTAGATATATATGCGCGTCCGTCTAGATGCCCCCCTCCCCCAGTGTTCAGAATATAAGGTTTTTCTTTATTTTTATTGCCGGTGCTATCACTCAATTGTCATATTTTATCTCTACGGACAGATTCTGTATCAAATTCTACCAGTAAAGTGCTCTGGGACTTTTTAGTATGAAAAGCACCGTGATAAGTTTAAAACTCTATCTCTCAGTGCCATTAAAATTACCTAGAAATAATGTAATCCCTTCAATTCTGGAAACTCAGCATGATGCAGGATTTAATCTTTACCTGTCATTGTCCAAGTACATTCTTGTACTCCACCAAGATGTCTTAGCAACTGCCCTAAAGTGAATACAATGCCACAATTTCTGCTGTAAGGCTGATGATTGATTGATTTTCACTGCTTGGATAAAGAGAAGGAAAGAAGTGAAATAGTGAAATGAATAGAAGTGAAACCACTAGTTATGCTGAAAACACAGCTTCGTTACGAGAACTGCGCTACCTGCCATTTATCACAAAATCCGATTTCTGCAGCCTGGATGGCAATGCCTCATCAGTTAAATGTCAGATTATGGCCCACGACACCCAGAAAACCACAGCAGTACAAATCCTGTGCTGTTCCCTGCCTCCCTTCCCCAAGGCAAAGAATTAGGAACAGCGAAAACAAAATCATGGGACTGAAATAATAAGAATTAAAAAAAAAGAAATCACAAGACCGGTGGTTTGGAGCCGGGCAGCGCAGGGAGGGTGCCTGCAGCCAGAGCACTGCGTGTGGCACGGCGCAGCCCTCTGCGATGTGGGGAGCACCGCTCGGGCTCTCGCCGCCTTGAAATGCCACGCAGGGCCTTTTCAGGTGGGATTTCTCCCTCCTTTCTATCTTTTTCCAGCTCCTCAAGCCTGCACCTGAAAAGAGGACACAGAGGAGCCAATTTGATTTACTGAATTTTATCTTTTTTTTTCCCCCCCTAAGAAAAAAAAGAACATCCCTCCCCCCCCCCCCCCTTGAAATTTTCAAAACCTGTACATTTTGGGGATGAAAGCTCCTCTGTATGTCTTCAGCTAAAGAGGGACTTTGACTTCCCACCTGCCACTCTGGGACTGATGCAAGCAGGATAGCGAGCAAGCTGACTCCCATTTCCCAGGAGACGGTTCAGCCAGATTTAGGAAAAACTGAGCAGTCTCCTGTGCCAGGACCCATCGCAGATGCTGGTGGAAAGGCAGGGATCTAGCTCGAGCACTTGAAGACTGTGTTACGGCTCGTTGCCAAACGATGCAGCAGAAGAGTCCGTGATCGGCAGCATGCACAGACGCTGGGCTCAGCTCTCCGTGGGGACCTCCAGCCATTTGGGCTCTGCACCGAAGTACGTAAGCTGGGGTCCCCTCACTCCAGTCTGCATGGGGAAGAGAGGTGTTTGACCTTGCCTACAGAAGACCTGTTGCTCCCCGGTGACTACGTAGGGACCTCAGGCAGCCTTCCTCCTGCCCCGTGGCCCTGTACGTCAGAAGAGAAGTTTGGTCAGATGTGTTGTCCACTTCCCCGCTGTGGTTGGAGACAGGGAAAGCCCCAGAATGGGAAGGGACAGAGCGAGACCTCGTGCCCAAACACACCTCACCAGGAGGCAGATGCTCTGCGGCCTCACGCGCGCAGCATGACCCGAGCACGCGTCACGTACGCTGGTACACGGGCACGGTGATGTGGCTCCCCGTGCATACCTACAGCAGGACGGATGCCATGCGGTGGGATTTCTGCATTAGGAAAGATGATCGGTCGACCTTCAGAAGGGAGATACAATTTTCATTACCTCAAGTGCAGGGTTTTATGGTGAGACAAGCACTGTGCGATTGCCCCCTCGCTTGGGATGTACGTGGAGACCAGCCGTTCAGATCTGCTCCATCTTCCTCCCTCCATTGCCCCTTATAAATCAGTCCTGAAAGCCATTTTCAAAAATTTCAGGCTAAGGCCACTAAATGTTCCTTGGCTCCATCACAGTGGAGTTCATCAATGGTAAATTATTTTGCTAAATCCGTTGAGCAGTTATTCATTCAACAAGAACAGCACAAGAACCCCAAAACGTGCTGTGTTTGTGACGGCAGGCAACCTGCACATCCCCTGAGCACCTCTGCGTTCAGAGGTGTCAGAACTGTTAACTAATATTGGCAAATCAAGCTTTGCAATAACCTAGATCGTCTGACTCCTGGTCTTGTGCCTTGATCACAAGATGATCTTTCCCTCTGCAAGAGCACTGAGAGCGAGGGATGAAACATCACTTCTGTTGCCCAACACCTCCCCCACGGACATGTTCCACTTAGACCTTGGTATACATGGAGGAGAGCCAAGAAACCAATGTAATAACGAAAGCAATTCCAGGGCAGCCTCGTGTGGGGCTCTTCTGTAAGCTCTGATCAGAAGCTCTGAGCTATCAAGGTTTTTTCACTCCCATCTTGGTAATCCCCGATTTTTACAGCACAGATTTAGGACTGAGGTGAACCTCAGGCAGGCAAGCCTGCACCGTGAGCAATACCAGATTTGGCCATGTGAAGTCTTGTTTCTTAAGGGAAAAAACCCAAAGATAACACCCTGAAAACTAAACACGACTTTCTTTATTCTTTCTTTTTCTTCTTATGAGGCCAGCGAGGCCACTGCATTTTTGAAAAAATACAAATGCAATGCCCGCAATTAATTTGTATGGAAACTGGCTCCAGCCTACAGTAAGGATTCAGTGTCAGGATAAGTTTTGCTCAGTGGAACATCTTTATAAACAGACATCAGGATATCCCCGTTTCCTGATCCTGACCCAAAGCCCACTCGGAGCCTTTCCACTGGCTGCAGTGAAATTTGGATCAGATCGGCTCATCAGAGCTGTGACTGGCTTCTCTGCAAACTCCAGCAGACCAGTCAGCGCCAGGTCCTTAAGGGTACTCGGGTACTTAGGCACTTAACACGTGTCAAACTAGTGAGAACTAGGTGCCTGCGCAGCCTGGGAGCTGAGCCCTGCTCTCCCTCCACTGCTGGTCCCATCTCCGGCGCTGCCGCCCTGCCTCGCCCAGCCTGCACAGGGGAGTGAGCTCTGGTCTGCACGGACCAGAGATGCTCAGGCTCTCCAGGTACCATAGACAGACGTGCTCCTTGTTTGGTTTCAATTTCTAAAACGTCCCAACATAAAATAAGGATCTATAAAGGCAGAAGCAAAGCCAAGGAATGTGTTGTTGCTGCTGGGTCGGGTGCTTGCTTTGCCTGTATTTACATGCTTTGGGGAGTCATTCCCCGTCTTGCAGAACTGCTTTCATGCAGTGTTAATATTTCTCGAGCATCCTGGAGCTCACTCCTCTCCCTTTCTCATTAGTCAAGTGACTTTTTCTTTCTGTAATCAATGATGACCCTCTCCAGAACTAGCTAATTTGAAAAAAAAAATGTTTTATTGATCACATTTTTACTGATCTAAACTGAACTGTCTTTCCTTAGGAGACAGACAACGTGGCTTTTCATTACCCTACTCTCTCTCCCTTGGCTTGACCCATTTCCTTTCTTTTTTTCCCCTCTTGCCAATTGAATCAAATCCTGTAACTAACCTTTAAGGGTTCCTTAGTCTTTATTTTGTTCCTATTAACCTTCTGTTTCTCTGGATAATTCTGCAGCCAAGAGTAGGTGTGACTCCCACGTTACAAGTCTAGCTGTGCTGTTGACTCATGTGCTATGCTTGCAAAGCCAGCTCCTTTAATGGGAAGGCTTATGCAATGTAGCGAGGTCTCCCAGAGCATATGCTCTTACTCGAGTTGTGAGATTTCTGCTTGTTCTCTCTGCTAAATGAGACTGAAAACGCTGGTGGGCCGCACAGAAGGTGCACGCTATTTCATGAGCCCTTACTATGCCCTGAATACGCACACGAATCCCTGGGCCCCCGCACAGCCCGTATGAAAGGTACTTTGGGCAGATTCCCCTCTCTCTAGACCCAAAAATCAAATATCTGCAAAGAGATGCTTCTTGGCTCTGGATCGCGGTGATGCTGCAGAGAAGCAAGTGCCGCTCTGAGCGGGCAGGCTGGCTGCAGGCTGCCTGCCCTCCCAGAGATCAGTGAATTACCCAGAGAGGAGCCCTGGCTTTTTAAAGGCCACTCCATGGTATACAGAGACTATATAAAGTGAACTTTACAGACGGTCAGATTTGGCCTGTCATGTTGGAGGGCTCTCACACAGATTTTTTTTTTTTTTTTTAGGAGGGAAACTAGCAAGACATGTGGTGAAAAACACCCTATAGCTTTTAACTAATGTCTTTGAGATCTAGCCATCTGTTACCATGAACTTCAAGTGAGAAGCAGCCACCATTTTGAAGGCAGATGCTTAAAAAAGAGAGGATTTAGCCCTCGATTCCTTGGACAGAAACCTACTTCGATGCCAGCCTGAAAGGCCGACGCACGAACTCCAGACCTCTCCGGGTAAGATTGCATCTTCCCTGCAAGGCTGAGTAAAAGCTGAGCTAATGGCTACAAAATTCCTGACATTCCTGCCCTCCGTGCAGGAGGGAGCGAGCTGGGGCGGATGTGGGGGGCACCCACCCCCGGAGCGGGACCGTGGTACCCCCAGCAGGCAGGAGGCACCGGCATCCCTGGCAGGCAGGCAGCTGGGACCGACCGAGCCGGAGCTGCGCAGGTCAGAGCAGCCTCCGCTATTTCCTGCGAGGCTCGCTGCCACCCAGCCCGTATAAACACACAAGGTTCATGAAATACAAAAACAAAACCTCCTTAAAAGCCCCGCTGCAGAAAGAAAAAAAAAAAAAAAAGAGCCATCTCCTGCCACCGAGCCGAAGCACTGCCCGCTCGACTTTTAAACCAGGCTTTCCCACAGCGTGCTTGGAAAAACCGAGTTTGAGGCAGAGCCTTTGCGAGGCGGCACTGCGTCACCGCGGCCCTTCGCTGGAAGTTCTGCGGAAAGCCGGCTGAAACATTAACCTGGGGCTCGCTGCAATGCTCCGGTGGCACCTTTCCCAAAAGGAGATTAAACCCAGCAGCTGCTGATATGGAAACCAACTGTTTGAACTGCAGTGCACTTACATATGCTAATCGTGCGAAGCCACCGACTCCTGCAAACGTGATGCAGGAAATGACTAAACATTTAGTGCTTGTTATTTAGCAGTATTCCTGGAGACACGTAGGTGGTGTGGACAGCATGGTATGTGCATTAAAGTGCAATTTAGGTCAATGATTCTTTGAAAGGACCAGTCTATCTTCCCCCCCAACACACCCCCCTTCTCCCTTCAGGGGCATTTGCTATTCGAAGATTAACTTTTCCAGCTATCGTTTCCAAACAGTTCCCATCAGCTCAAAATAAAATAAAAAAGGGGGAAAAGGCTGTAGGAATTACCCTGTGTTAATAACATTGCAATGTCTCTGCAAAGTTTTTCTCATTTTCTCTATTTTTAATGCTTAGAAAAATAATTTAAAAGAAGCTTTACAGGAAAAGTGCATGTTTAGACAAAACCAATAATATTTAATGAGGTGTCCGAGTCTAACTTTTTAACAGGTGAACTGACAACCCAAAACGAAAGCCAGCCCCGGAAAGACCGGCCAAATATGGGCTGCAGGAAGGCGTCAGCACAGCTTCGGCTTACGCTGCGGCGCGCTGGGGCTGCCATCCTCCTTTTCCATAGACGCGCCGGTGCCCAGCGGTTCGTGAAGCATCTCCGAGAATGCGAGGCGGTGCCTCCAGCACGGCCCTGGCACCCAGGGGACCTCATCAGGAAATGCAAATATTCTCTGAAAGCTGCTAAAAAGCTATCAAAAGCATGCACTGCGTAAATCTATGTGACAACATAGATGCGTATCATATACGCATTATTGTAAGGAAAACTAGTACATCCACCACACCCAAATGGAGCTGAAGGCTTCCTGCCCTCCTGGGAGACACAGAGACCCAGGGGAGATAAGACTGCCGCAGAAAAGCCTTGCATCTCTGAGCACGGGAGTTCACCTGCAGTGGGAGCAGACCCACGAAACCCCCAGGTTTCTCCCCGACGCTGGGGGACCCTGACACTATTTTCAGTGGGAGTCAGAGAAATCTCGAACTGGAATCGGTGGCAAGTCTCCAGTGGGGCTGGGGGAAGGGAGCTGGGTTTGCTGGGAGGACAGGCCTCTAACACGGGCGTCATGAAAGAAAAGGTCTCTTTGCTAAAGAAAAAAAAATAAATTATTGATGGCGATGCAGTTTCCTGCCAGAGCACCAGCAGTGAGAAATTCAGAAGACCCTTTTCAAACAGGAATGAGACCAGGCAGAACACCGGTCTTCTCAGGCCACCTACTTTTTTTCACCCAAAGACCAGCTAATCAAAATCCCAAGAAAAGGTCATTTGTATCCATTTAATTATTTAATCAGTAGCGCTGCTTGCAAATCTCCTTCTCACCCTCACTCAAAAAAATGCTGGTGTCCCTCACAGTATCTGTGATGTCCAGGGGATTGCAAAGCATTTTAGGGGGGGACTGCTGCAGGAGTTGAATTTAAGTTAAATCTAATTAAAGAGGCATTAAATTAAATACACACAGCCAGTGACAGAGCAAGGGAAAACAACAGCTACAACACTTGCCAAAGCTCACCCGTGCGTTTGGGTACAAAAGCTGGCTTTGGGGAGGGCGAGCCCGCCGCCGGGATGCCCAGGTTATTCCGATGTCCTTCCAAAAGCTCCACGGGTCCTGCGGTTGCCAACTGGGCACAGAGCAGGGCAGGCACGAGGGAGCTCGGCGGATCATCTTCTCCCCAGGACATCGCCTCCAGCAGCCTCCTGCCCTGGGCGTGAACCCATCCCCTCCTGACCCAGCAGATCCCAACACCAGTTGAATCATCCTGACATTTAACAGTGCAGACTGGCCGGCTACTGCTAACTGTTGTTGAACCAGGAGAGAGATTACAACAAAATTTAAGTCCAAATAATTTTTAAAAGCCTCTTACTTTCTTTTGCAAACCTTTTCATTTCATGCATGTGTTTCATGCATGCGTGCGACGGAAGGCAATAGCTGTGGATGACTCTGAGATGCTATTAATGGTCACCAGGCAGCACTTGTCTATCAGATAACCTTTTCTGAGAATTGTTCAAATCATTGGGAAATCTCAGATGAACTTGAGATGTGTCTCTGGAGGCTTACATCAGCTGGGATACATGACCCTTTGGTTAGGTAGTCAGGACTGGTCAGACCCACGTTAAACGGATTGTGCTTTTGCATGAACCACAGTTTTAATAAAACTTCCTCGTGGCAATGGGCTGCAGAGATACGTCAGGTATGAATCTCATGGGAAAGTCAAGAGGCATGAAAACCCAAAGTAAAATGCAAAAGGGCTCAAAATAACCCCTTTGATTATGCAAAACACTACACAGAGCTGTCTTTAGTTTTCTCATGTCTCATACTTTCTTCCCTACCTTTCCCTTGCTCCCTAGTTTTGGTTTGCTCCTGATTCATATTGCTCATCTGAGGTTGGAACCAGACAGCGGCACCACCAACCTCTCAATAGCAAGCTTTTGCTTGGCCAATTTTCCAGCATTAACTGCCTTTCAAGGCCATTTGTTCTTAGGTATAAAGCCTTTTTTTTTTTTTTCTTCCCCTAAGGGAATTGATATGGCAACACTTTCAGGACTGCTGCCAGGGCAAGAGTGTCCCTATTCCTCCTTCATTACCATGACAGCTATTGGGACCTTTGCTGCGTGTCTCAGTATCTTGGCTGCAGTTCCCGAGACTGAACAATCTTTCCAAATGCAGGGAATTCCCTTCGGATAAAGGGAGAGGGACAGTCACAGGAAAGCTTCGGCTGCCATTCCTCAAATGTGTTTCTTCACGCCCTTCCAGGCAGCTGCAAACACCACTGAAGTCAGCCGGCACCTCCATAGTGACTCCAGCAGGCTTTGAATCAGCCCAGGATACAAAGGTCAATCAAGCCTCTGGTAGCACCACTTCCACAAGTGCAGACGCAGAAATTACAATGCACCAAAATCAAAATATGGGAGATCTTCACTTTTTTCCTCTTAACCCACTTAAGGGCCTTACACAGTGAAAAATGCATTACTGGAGGAAAAAGACATGCAAATACTGAATGTCATTAAAATATGAGTAGCTCTACAATGAGTAGACACACAAATGCGGTCAGGAACATTACTACTACTACTACATTACTACTCCTCTTAGTGAAGGGAGAAGCTATCAGTGATCACTACAGAGTTCCTCCTCCCTGCAGCTCCTCATTTCAGCTTCTGGATTAGAGGAGCAGAAGAGCTCTCTCATCTGCTCTGTTACCACCCTGACCTTTCCTGAATTGCTGCTCAGTATCTTGCCTGTCAGTGCCATACACTTTTCACTCCAGACACTCTCTCTGGAGCATTTACTACTCAGAGACCTAATTACTTAGTGCTCCATCAATCAGTCACAAATGCAAGACATCAGAAGACATCTAAGAGTCCAGCTTCTTTGAGACCCTAAAGCATGAAGACAAAAAATGCCTTTTCCCAGGAAAACTTAAGGGAAAACCATAGCTATGCTACTTAATATTTATGCCACGAAGACATCTCACGTCCTTATTTTAAACAAGGATGACTTTGCATTAACAATAACGTTGCCCCTTTGTAATGCATCAGCTAAAGACTGTGAGTTCGGGTTTGTGACCAGGGAAGATGTGGTGGGGAGCTCACGCGCTTCCCAATAACTATGCTTGACCACATTACTAAGCAATACACATCCTTCATTTCCCATACCCTGTTCAACATTTCACGCACAGCTCTTTGCTTTAATCTAAAAAACATAACATGGGTGGGATTTGTTTACACTGGGTGGAAGTATGTATTAAAGCCAAGCCGGCAACCGCAAGTGTTAGAAACTGGCAGAAAGGGCAACAGCTGTTATGATGCAAAAGTACATATTTGCTTGAAGACTCTGGCTAGAAAACCATTAGAGAAATCCAGACTGATTCATGCTCTGCACCCTCACCAGATGACTTCCGATAGAGTAACGCCAACTCTCCCGCAGAAGCCTGAACCCAGACGACGTGCCGGCTCCCTCCCGGCCAGCTGCTTGCACGCAGGTAATCGACGCCAAGCAGTTTCTGAGATCGTGGTGCCGGGACCACACAAGTTCTTCCTTTGCACATTAAACATGTACTGCTCTGCTGCTTTGAAGAGACCTTTCCTTTAGATAGATTTCTCTTTAATCAAAGTTAAGTAAGGTATCTGGTTTAACTATAGCATCAACAGTTGAATCACAATGGCTGAGCAAGCAACCAGTGCCAGACAGTCCCTGTTCCCCACAGTGCCTGGGGAGCCCCAGGGCACCAGCTGAAACCGGGCTGGAACGCTCCAGGCTCCAACACCCGCACTGCCAAATCCACCCCGCGACAGTCCCGTGGCAGGGCCAGGGGAGAAATGCCCACATACTCCGTAACTGTATTTGCAAGCGGCTGTAAAACAGCCCAAGCCCCATCTCTGTCACTTGATGGAGAACAAGCTTCCTCGTTCTAGGGACAAAAGCCAGGGAAGTGGGAGAAGTTGCTCTTCAAGATGTGAAGACTTCGAAACATGGGCTGAAGTTTGAACCCATCAGAAGGAGGCTCCGCAAGTTCGTTTGCAATCTTTAAGCACGCTCCTCTCTTGGCAAGACCTTCCTATTCTCCCTTCAGAGGATTAGGAAAAGATGGAGAAACACTTCTGTGGGGGTTTTTTGAGCTTCCAATTTAGGTTTCTATGCTTTGCGTGTGATATTAAATGAACATAATATGCTGCCTGAAGAAGCTTTCCACTGTCATATAAACACAATCATCCAAAATGAGAAAGGTAAAATCATTTCCCCTAAAATGTTCATAAATATGAAAATTATCACGGAAGACTATCATATTGGGGTGGTTCAAATTTCCCAAGATTTGCAATTGTGATCTCAACATCTCAAATCTCAGTGAAAGTTTTGGGATTTTTCCCCCCCCCTACTAGCCATACATTCCAGTATTTCATTTCTAGCAGCAACATTTTTGGGTGCTTCTCCTAATTATATCCAGCAGTATTCTCAGAATCAAGCACCAGTCCTAGATATATCAGTATCAATCAGCAGTACTCTCCCTCCACATCCAAATGACTTGACTTGTGCCTGCAAGCTCAGACAAGACATGAATCCTCAAGTAAAAAGCCAATCAGTCAGGCTTTTGGATTTTGTGCAGACTGCATAGGACTGGGATGGGACAGGCTTTCCCCCTGCCAGCTGACACTACTGAAGATCATGGTCACCGTGGTCAGACCTCAGCTCCTGGGTGGATAAGCACCTTCACAGAGGTGAACAGTGATCTGGTTACTGTAAAAGGGAAAAAAATGGGCTACTCTCTAAAAAAATAGCAGCAACCCTCCCAGAATGCCATCAGAGCAAATACAAGTCCTAGCTTTACAGAAATTAATGAAGACTTCTGTGAATATTTGAGTAAAATCTGCTCCATGGTGATTTGCTTTGTTCTGCTGATAGCAGAACAAACTCAGGAGCTTCATGCGTGACAGCAGCAGAGCGAGCAAGACCACGCTGGGGCCAGAGATTAATTTTATGCCTGTGTTGTACTTCCTAGATGTCCTTGTTCCCTTCAGATCATGAACAGTTTGGGGGAATTGGCTGCTATTTTTGGGGGGGTGGTAGCCTATTTTTTTCCCCCCAGCGCTTGTAACAAGACCTCTACTCACAGTAATGCCTGCAAACTCATCTGGCCAGGAGCTAACGTCTGAGCGTGTTGCTCAACCAGACCACAGGCAACAAAGCTATCAGCTGACAATCCCCCAAACCCTTCAGCACAGACCTCAGAGCAGGATGGGAGAGGGCCAAACACCAATCCCCATCAGCAGATTAACCACTTCGCAACTGCTCTGCTTTCCCTATCTGATGGCGTTTGCCCATACAGCTCACGCAGACCTCTTCAGACTGTCCGTGTGTGCATAACCACCTCACCCTGCGCAAGGGCTTCAGCAGCAGCGCTGGTGGCCGAGGTCCTTGAGTCCAGAGAGGCCACAAAGCTCCCGTTGTGGTGTTGTCCGTTGTTTCAAGTGACACACTGCCAGCGGGGCAGGGAACCCACAGCAGAGTTGCCTCCGTCCTCCTCCAGCGAGCGGTGAGCTCCCGCGCCCCAAGACTGCCTGCATCCCCCCGGCACGATGCTGGGTAACTCCAAAAAAGCAAATGTTTGCAGAAACCAAATGCTAAGTGTGCCACATGCACGTTCCCACCTAACCACGTCCCTTTGGGTTGCGCCCTACGGAATTTGGATGAATTGCATTAAGGAGTCCAATGCCTAATAAAGAAATGCAAGAATTTCCCTGCTTTTGTCTCGTCTCCCTCCTCCTTTTCAGTCTTGCATCAACTCCCTCCCGCCTTGCATTAACTTCAAACTCCCTCCTTTGGCCTGCAACTACAGTGTAGAAACCCCCCAGCAACGCAACGATTTCTCTGGGCTCTCCAGCTTAGGAAGTTTACTGCCCACGCTGGATTTATTCTGTGTTTGCTTATTTAATAGCCCGGTTAGGAAACTCAGAGAGTGGGATCTGTGCATGGGACACAGGCACAGATCACAGCAAGACCCGGCAAAAGCGCCTGGGAGCTCTCTAGCCTAAAACCAGAGCAGCGTCAGGCCACGTTGCTTCCCTATCATTCACAATGAAAATGAGAGAATATCGCCCCCCCCTTCTCTGTGAGAAAAACTGCCCATTTCAGTGGGGCTACACACAAAGCCGGGCTACCGACACCCAGCCTCAGGCCGCGGTCAGCCACGTGGTTCACAGCCCCAGTTTCTCCATGGGATGGCATGCAATGGGCTGCAGCCCTCAGGAGCAAGCTTTGCCTCCTCCATTTCCATCTGTCTCGTTCTTGTGAAAACTGTGGCATCAAGGACGCCGATCCCATGTCTACAACCTTTGTAAACCGGTCTGTAGTTAATCACATCAAATTCACAGGCCTTGCTAGTGCTGACAGTCCTGCTCCTCCTCTTTCTAGCCCGTCTATCAGAACAAACTGCATTTGGATGCTGTAGGAAGCAATGATCCCATTTCTCTGAGTTTTATATAAACAGAAAATCTCCTATGGGACTCTCTGGCTGTTTTAGTTTCACATTACATTGCATGGAGCAGTACAACCAACACAGAAGAACACAGAATCTGGCCCACAGTGAAGAAGCGTGAAAATCAGACATGAAGGAGAGAGTCTCCACCAACCCTCCCTACTCCGTGTTCAGGTCATGGCCAGACAGGCGCAGCCAAGAAGAGGCATACTCCTCTGACCACCAGACAGCATTAAAGAAATGACAAAACCGAGCACCTGGCTCCTAACACACCAGTACAATTTCTGCTCCCATCTCCAAGGCCCGTGACTTACTTTTATGCTATTCGGAAATCTCCTTCTCCCAGCTCCAAACCAAGACTTGACATTATTAGAGGGAGTAATGCCTCTCAGGGCAGAATGCAAATTTAAAACACTCGTCCCAAATAACAGGAGGTAGTAATTAGGCTCCAGCACTTCCAAAGCAGCATCCCTCAGCTACACCCTTTCCTGCACTGCTGAAAGGATGTAGGACATGTACCATGGACATGCTGTTAAAATGCAGGCTACAGGAGGCTGGCTTTCTTTATCTGTTTCATAAATCAGCTCCTCTCTTTTCATTTTCTTCCTTCACTCTGTCCTCTTGTCCATGAGCTTTGCTCCCTGCATGTTTAAACTTTTTGATTTTTTTCTTGTTGCTGCCCCTTATCCCGGTCCCACTTTTTTTTTTTTTAATTTTTCTTAAGGTTCCCACTTCCTTAAATAGTTCTTCTCTCTCTCTCTTATTCCTTCCTCCCTTTTGTTATCGTCTTCTCTTTCTCACAGTTAACCAGTGTCTCCTTCTTCTTCCCTGGGGTTTCCTGCAAGGCCATTTGCATTCTTTCTCAATCACATCAAACAGGTGATTTCAATTTAGCAGCAACCAGGGAAACACCTCAGACATCCACACGGCATCAAAGCCTCCAGCCACCTCCGTTCACAGAATCCCACTGAACTCTTGCTTCTGCAAAGCAGAAGCTCAGATTCACCTTGCAACAAAGGGATGGGGTGTGTGAGGCGCTGCCCTCGTCCCCCCCCACTGAGCCATTCCCAAAGCCACCCTTCTCCTCTGCTCTTGCTGGTACGTGCCTTGTCAATTCTGACCATACCAACGTCACACCACGCACCTCTTCAGGCCAGGAAGGGCAGCCCTCCTGCTCCTGCAATGCAAAAAATAAAGTGAATGATGCTGATGCTCCCAGTCCCCGTGCAGCTGCAGGGCGAGGGCTGAGCTTACGGCTGCTGCAAGGATCAAAAGCCCGAGGCAAAATAACCGGGCCACAAGTACCTTGCCCCGCTAGTGCCTGTGCCTTCAGGGAGAAGCAGAAAGTTAAAGGAGATGAGTCTTTACGTGGCTTTTAGAAAGTAGATATGTTCGTTATAATCCGATTAAAATTCCTTACAAATACGCTGTAAAGTTAGCTCTGGAATCGATGAATGGTCACGGATCTCCTCAAGCACAGGATTTATGTTTAAGAAACTCTATCATTATGGTAAACCTACAAAGAGTGTGTCCAACTGGCTAAATAGGGACAGCAAACACCCTGGGTTAACGCTTCTACAAGAGAGCCTCCGGTTCACTTTGTTCATCCTGACTGCCATTTTAAAGATGGGCCGAAACTGAAATTCCAGGTAAAATAAGTCAACCTAGAAACAGGTGTTTTCAAAAAGGCAGATGGAAGCAAAATGAGTACGGTTTTACATACCACTTTTTCACTCTCAAATTGTTGAAGATAGAATTTGTAGGAAAAAACATCTCCAGACCCTCTAAATGACTCTTGGCCAAATGTTCGCATGCTGAGAAAGCAGAGGGGGAGCAGCAGCCCTGTACCAATTACACCGACCCGAAGCTTCAGAACTCGTTCTTCAGGCCAGCCAGAAAATTTGAGTGATGTATCAATTGCTAGATGTTTTTAAAGTTTTCTAATTCATCTGGAAGTTTACTTGCTCGCTGACTTTTGAGACGCTAGTCTGCACTTTTAATCCTTCTGCAGCCACCGCGACAGCTAGAAAGTCACTTTGTTTTAAACCGAAAGCGGAGCTCTTGGGTCATCAACCACCGTCAGGTGTGGCAGCTCTGGACACGCCGCGAGCCTCGCAAAGCAGGGGCAGTGCTGCTAAAGCAAAGCTGAGAAGGTGCATGTGCGTGCCTTGACAGGACATGCCATCGCTGCCCGTGCTGGGGGAAGATGGGCTGTGCCAGCCCTGTCCCACGCCGGTGGCAGCGGCCATCCCCGGTGCACCGACTCCGCCCGTGCCCAGCCAGCGTTGCTTGGCCACGGCCATCCTGTGCCACTGCCGCACCGCCACCTGGGAGCCTCGTGATGCCCTCGCTCCGGCCCCACGTGCTGCAGACTCGGGCGTCTCCCAAAAGGAGATGTAAGGGTGATGGGGGAAAGAGAGCCAGTCTGCACCCCCGGGCGAGGAGGGGGGTGTGCAGGGGGCTTGGGGCAGCGCTCAGGTCTAAGCTGCGGCTGCAGAGGGGGTTTTGAGGGAGGCTTGTCCCCACAGTCACTGGTGCATCCCTACTCTGGGACCAGCAACCTCTTCCCACACAGACCGGGCCTGATTTCACATCTTTCCAGCCCAGCGTCCCTTCCCAAAGCTGCGGGAACTGCTGTAACGCAGCTACTACCGCGGCGCTTCCCGATGTCCAGCCTCCCCGCCGCCCTATTCCTTCTCGTGGCACCCTGTCTGGAACCAGCTGGCAAATAATGCGAGGAAAGGACCGTATTTTCTCTGCCTCCAAAAGCATCCAGCCCGCTCTCTGCTGCGCTAAAACGCCAGATAAACAAACAGCGCAAGGGTGCAGTGCAGACATCTCCGGCAGGAAACAAAGCGCAGAACTTGCTCTATTTTAATCCCGTCAAGGGTCTTCTTGGAAGCGAGGCAAAGCCCGGCTGTGCAGAGTTAAGAATGAAACCCTATTTTTAGCCTGTCCCCGGTGAGGTAAGTGCGCGTGAGTCAGACCCCGGCGTGGGATGTTGCATAAGACGGGGCCTGCGCCGCAGCTCCTGGCGCACGGGGGTGCGAGGAGGATGGAGGGAGCCTTCCCTCGCCGCTTCCTGGCATTGTCATTTCAAGACAGACCCTTCACGGTATTTAAATGGAGGGTTCTTTCTTCTCCCCCCCCCCCCCCCCCCCCCCCGCCACCAAATTTAATTAGAAACAGCAGTAGGCTGGTTATGTAATGTGATTAATTGCAGCTTTAGAGTGAAAAAATATAGGGCATGCAGGTCTTAAAGATTCACATGCAAAGTCATGTGTGGGAGTGAGAGAGACAAGGGTAAAATGCAAGACTTATCTGTTTGATTAGGTACTTTTCATGGGGCAGTGATTTATTCCCTGAGTAATTTAATTGGAGTAATCTGCAGATAGCTAAAGCAAAAAAAAAAAAAAAAAAGGCAAATAAACGTCCAGAAGACAATGGCACAAAATTGCTTTCACAGCACCTCTAAAGGTTAGATCTGTACCTTGCTAGCAGGATGTTACCCTCAGCAGCAGACCTGCCCTGCACTCACTCACACCAATAAAAATGAGGTTTTCCATTGAGTCATGATTAATGAACTGCGGACACATGCCGAATGGCAGAATTGCAACTAACTTTCACTATGCTGGAACTTTAGCCTAGGGAATATCTGAAGCTCCAGGATTATTTTTTTCCCCCCCTGCCTTTTGTAAACCTCTCACCAGGGAAGACCTGAAGCCCAGGCTGGCATTCCCTCCTGCCTGTGACCTCCAAACACCCGACGCTGATGGGTGCAGCTCTGTAAATGGTGTACTCTCCACGGCTGTTGATTAAATTCAACCTAGTTCAATAATGGCAACAAGTCACTGGCGTATTTGATTGCTCAAGTGTCCTATATGTCGATGGGCTAAGTGAAGGCATGTCTTCATTGCAAAACAATGGACCGTCTGGGTCTGACTGAGCAGCCTCACTGCAAAACTGAACTCGGCGAGGCTGCGTGAGTGTCGCTAAGACTTGAGGAGGCATATCTGGATGTATTTTAGCATTGCAGTTCTTTAACATTGCAGAAAGAACTGTTGTTAATATTCATGGAAGGGAAGATGAAAAGGCACCGGAGAAGGGAGCTCGTGGCAGGGTACCAGGGACGTCTCAGCGTGTTTTATCCTGTGCTCTGGCTTGGGGAGAGGAAGGTTCACAGCCTAAGTATGGCTGTTCTTATACTATAGATTATTCTGCAGGATTGTCTCAAAGCCAGCTACCCCTAAACTCAAATCTAAGGCTCTGGTGAACGAAGAAGTATTAATTTAAGGCAGCCTATGAGTAAGTGCCTGAGCTCCCTCTGAAGTGAAGGCTCTTCACTCGATGAGCTCAGTCTAGTTCTAGTAAGCTTCATTACTGGCAACCTTAGCTGTAAAGCCGCGGTTGGAAACAGAAAAACCTCTAGACTTGATCTCTCCCGAACAAAAACTTTATTTGCTACAGCCATGCCATACCCTTGCAATGATTTCAGAGGCCCCTGCTTCTGGATTTGTCAAGCAGCAAAATGCCAAGATTAATTTAAAAGCAGCTTTAAAATTACTTTGAGTTTGCATCTTGTTTGATTGCTTTACTAATAAGAAAAACACTAATTGATTCATATCAGAAAAACAGATTTCAACGGTCTTCTAAGGCAGGCACAGCGCTAACTCTGAATCAAGGCACTCCAGAGTGATAAAAGCAGAAATGCCCTTCCATGAGGCTTCCAGTCTTACTGGAGACGTAATGCAAAGGGGAGTGAACTGGCCAAGAAGTCTCAAGCCATTAGCTGGGTTTGTGCAGCTACACAGCATTGCAATATTCCTCAGCCGCTTTTATGTATTTCTAAAGCTTTCCCCACCACTGCACACGATAGCTAAGCATGAAACACATCCATCGATTTAGCATTTGACTTCATCTGTCCCAGTGCATGCGTTATGTGTCACTTGAGCATGCTTTCTTCCTTATGCAGAACCTATTTGTAGACAATTATCGGGCCAGATCCTGAAGATGCTGCTTGGTGAACCTGTCCCTGGAACCATTTTCCAGTGGAAACTTTTTTCCTCTCTTAGAAACTGGCCAGAGAAAAACTGTTCAGGTTTGTCAGATATATCTAAGTGCACAGTAAAGTTTCTCTTGAAGAAATCAAGATCAAAGCTCATACAATTAGGGACAAACTAAAATCAAGGGCACCTTTACTGAAGCTCATTAAAACTATCCTTTGTACCACTCTCCTACGTGACACCCAAAGTCTCATGAATACCGTGGTCTAATGAGAATGCAGTGTGGGGTTTTTTTTTCCTCCAGTATTTTTCTCTTCCATACTTAGCAAATGTCATAGTTTAATTAAGGGATGTCAAAGGCACAGAGAGCTGCCCCGAGATAATCGTCGCCTGCTGCTAGATAAATGCTGAGGTGAAGACAAGCGAGAAGGGCTATCATGCAAACACTAAATTATGGAGAGAGGGCAAAGTTCAAAAATGGAACTGACAAAACCTTCATTTATAGAGGTGGGCTGAAGGAGCTGCTTTTGCCGGCCTTTGCGAACGGGCCCCTCCACCCGGGTCCCCCTCGGTTCCTGAGCTTGCCGACTTCCCTCGTGCCTCTTCTCGCTCCCACGTTGTCCCTCGCAGGAAGATTCACTCCGAAGTATCTCGAGGCATCCTGCGGGCTGAGTGTCTTCAGCATCGCATACGCACTGCCGACACTGCCCTCCCCTCAGAGCGGCAGGGCGACGCTCGGCGCGGCTGCACAAGCCCTTAAGTAACGCAGGAGCGCCGGCTCCCGGCTCCCACCGCTGCTGTGGTCACCACACAGCTGGGAGCCCACTGCAAAGCGCTCGCTGAAGACCTGACCTCAAGCCATTTAAATCGCTGCAAAGGCTCTTACCGACTTCCTTCAGGACCTTACCGACAGCCTTTAATTTAGTCTTTAAAAGCATGCATGTCTTTATTTATTAATATCTACCAAAGCCCTTCCAGTCTTTGACTCTTTGATTTTACCACCTTTTATGATTCTCACTAGATGAAGTTTTCTTTTCCTGAAAAACAACCCAACCCCAAGCCACCCGGCTGCCTGCTCCCCTCTCCTGGTGTCTGTGCTTGCTTCCACAGGAAGGTTGTCTCGCTCTTTTCCCTTTTTCCACATAGGTCAATATTGATCTGATCATTCCAGCAGCAGTTTTGTGCTAATGGCTTTCTCTGTGCTGTGCCCTCTGATGAATCCATGACCTGCAAATCGTCCTTCTTTCTTGCTCGTCGCCCTTGTCTCGGTGCATTCCATTAGTTCACAACTTACTTCACATAATATTTTACCAGAGGGGTGGTCTATGCTTTATTTCACCAATTACTCCCGTTTCTCAACTGCTGTGCAGAGATGACGGTACAACGCCTTACAGGTTCCCTGTCTTTTCAAAATTATCTCCAAATTAATATACAGGTATAATATTTCTAGCAACGTATTTCCTTTTAACGGAAATCATGCCCTAAAAATAGCTTGCTAGAGTCCCTGTAGAAGTTCACCAACACGCAGCGCTCTGAAAATGGCTGGCCAGGGCTCAGGTCAAGTCTCGATCCCTACTCTCGACAGGCAGAGCACCAGCCATGCAGAAATCAAAGAAAACGTCTCTGTGGAATCGCGACACCTCCTACAGCTTCCCCACGGCTGTACGGACAATGGCAAGCATGGGGCTACAGCATTTTCAGACTCCATAGGTCAAGCAAGACGGATAATTTTTCTTTGCTCATGCCTGATGTCTCACTGCATTATTAACAAACAGCTGTATTTTGACCGGCTTTGATGTATACGCTGTCTGACCCACTGGTGAGGTTCTTCAAGTGGGACCACCACACAGAGGTCCCTGGGGTGAAGGGTTCATAAAGTAAGTAATTGTAAATAACAAAGAGGAGCCAAATGAATTCCTTCACACTGAAAAATGGCGCACGTCTTCTGAGCCAGGAAACAAAAGGATTTCCATGGCATTCCTCTACAAAACTATCAATCATTTCATTACCATGAAACAAGCTTCATAAAATATACTATAGTTTTACCGGTAAACTGATAAAACTAAGCCCCCATACTGCTTAATTGAACTTATTAGTGAGCCAATTGTCTGTCAGATTTATTTTGTTATGCGAGCCATGCTCGTAAGAAAGGGCATGTGATTTTTAATCAAACCTGTGATATTCGCTACAAGACAGACTTTTGAAGGGCACAACTTCACCCAAACAAGAACATTCATCATAGCTGGACAGAGAGAAGAGGTGGCTGTGTCTTGTTAAATGAAAACATATGGTTGTATAAAGATTTGTCTCCTCCATCACACTCCGATTCTAATATATTTGCAGACCTGCTTGATGGACCTGCAGGTCAATCCGGGGCTGGCCTGTAGCAGCTTCTCTTAGGCTCCTGCCCAGGTGCGGGGAGTTACTGCAAAGCAGCAGCTGACAGCCAACCCGAGCACATAAATCACTGACAGAAACGCAGATTTACATCCACGTTATCTTTAAGTAGGAGTTTTAGCAGAATACTGGGAATACTAAATCCAAGGCTTAATGGGGGGGTGGGGTGGGGTATCTCGGTATGAACAGTTTCCCCTGGCGTACCCACTGCTTCCACCGATGACGAGACGTGGCAGGCAGCAGTCCGAAGGCATCCATCCCTTCCCGCGATGCTCCGCAGGCCTCTGCGGGTGCCTCTTCTCCCAGGAAGACACCGAGCGCGGCTGCTGTTACCATGGCTTTGTGAGAGAGACCTTCAGCAAACACCCAGCGCTCGCCAGTAAAAGCTGCCGTCGGCGCGGGCACCTCTCGCCAGTTAGCACAGCCGTGCGTGCCGGGGACTACTGCTTCGCGGCAGCCCCCGCACCCTGCAACTGCACATCCCAGCAAAGGCCTCGCTCAGTATTCCCCTTTACTCATACGCCTCCCGTAACATTTCGGAAATTTAAGTTAATAATTTCTCTAAAGTTTTACACAGTTCGGCTCTTACGCAGGTTCAACTCCACATAATTCCCTGCTGTAATTCAGTAGTTAGACCCAAGATTAATTTAACCCGCTTTTCACTTCAGTGGGGTTATTCAAAGATAATTTTCAGTGGCATACGAGCCCTCAGCTTCAAACAAATGCTCCGTGTTTCTTATTAAACACTTTTTTTCTGTTTCCTGACAAGGAGGTGAGTGAACCATGGGACTAAGGAAACCTGGTTTCCTGCAAACTTAGGAGACAGCTACTCGCGTGAGTTTGGTTCCCGCGAAGCCACAAGGACTGACTGCAAATTTCACAAGGTTGAGCACTTCAGTGGCATTCTGCCTCTGTCCGTCTTTCCCTTCCTCTCTCACGCGAACACGCTCATACCCAAAGAGCGTAACGTTGCCGCTTCTTTCCCAGCCGTGACAGCTGCATCTCTCGCCCCTCTTTTAGCTACCTATTTTACCGAAATGCAGCTCCGCAGCGTGGTCTGCTGTGTAACGTTGGCCCGGTCCCAGCCCAGAGCTGCCTGGCGAGCACACAGACACAGGCAGCGGTCACGTCAGCACTGCCTCCCCGGCAGAAGCGTTCTCCAGTGGACTCTCAACTTGCTGCTCGCTGTCACGCTATCCGCGTCGTTTCTTGGACGGTGCCCGTCATTAAGATTTCTTAGGTGACAGAGAGCACCGCGATTTCCTTCCAGACATTTATCTCAGTAACCCGCACTCATCTTTAGCATGCCGCCCTGCTCTTATGACTTCCATGAATATTCCAGGCAGGACCGGTACACCTATCACAAAGGTTGTCGCTTTCCACAATAAAAACCCTCTTTTAAGTCGATTACAACTTTGAAAAGCTTCACCGGTTCTTTCAAGCAAGGAAGCTGGGGGGGGGGCAGGGACCTGTTCTCCATGCTAAAGTAATTCTGAGTGTTTTTTGCGAAAAGGTCCGATGTCACCGTGCCTCGGGAGTGCGGCCCGAAGCCTGACCGTGGAGGGAAAGGGGAGCTCTGCCATCCGGCGTTTCCAGAGCAGGATGCCATTGCATCAGCCGGCACGCAGCCAGGCCCCCGCCGCCCACAGTCCCTCCAGGCACAGAATTTACACCATTCCTGTAAAAAAGTGGAGGGGGGGGGATGAGGCGAGTCATTTCCACCCGCGCGGGAATCCGCAGGGGGATGGCCGGCTGCGGCCTGTACGGTAAGCGAGGGCGTCAGTCGGCCGGGCCGTTCGCTGACACACGGGCGCTCTCCGGCC
>NW_008825411.1:131927-165201 GCF_000699105.1 Pygoscelis adeliae
AGCAGCTGGGCTGGAGTCGGTAGTGCCAGCGAGCCCGTGTGCTCTGCCTGTTTATGAAATAACATTTTTTATGCCAGGATGTGGTTAGCCTGCGCAGCGGAGGATCGCAAACAGATTTCAGATGACCTCTCGTAAGCAGGCTGGTGTGTTTTAAATAAAAGGGGGGAGAAAAACGCGACGGCGCGATACCCAGGCAGGTGGGCACCGCTCCAGGCTGCGTCACGGTCCATTTCTTGAGCCCGCTGCGGGCTTTTTGCGTTCGTTTTGAGATAAAATACAAATAAAGCGTCTTCAGAATTTCGCCAGTTAGTTAAACCGTGGAATGGTCTCGCCGGCGGAGGAGGAAATGTCACATCGCAGCTCCGCCAAACCGACCCGGGCTCCCAAGAAACCACCCGTGAACGTGCAGGTTGTGCCGAGCATCGGCACGGCTTTAATTTTCGAGTACAGTCAGGCGGAGTGTGTTATTTTGGAAACGTTGAGCTCACCTTTTGCTAAGCGCGTTCCCCAGAGATTTCGGGAGGTGCAGCAGGCATTTAAAATAGAAGAACATCTGAGACCTCGTTCTTTCCAAAAGGCCCGAGCATGCACTTGCATAATATTCAAATGTTATCCCTGTAATTACATTAAGTTTTACTTTTCCCGATAAAAAAAAAAGTTCAGTTAGAACTTCACCTAGCAGAAACTAATATTCCTGCTTTTAACATTTTATAGTTAATAGTCTACTTAAAAGTTTTTAACTCATCCATGAAAAGGACTGTTTCTCAGGCTGTTATCTTGCAGTTTATTATGTGTCAGTGCAGAATCGCATTTACTTTGCAGTCTAACTGATCCCCTTGACTCGGGCTCGCAAAGATGATGCGATTTTCCAGACTGAGTCCTTATGTTGTGGTAGGGCTTATATATCTGGAACCTCGTGGGAGATTTATGGCTGCAATGTCACGTCCAATGTGCCAGCGTCCATTAGGGGCAATCCGGCCTGGTCAGAAATGCTGCTTCTGCCCCGGTTGATGCATTAGCTTGGCTCAGCAGAAATTGGTAATTTAGCACCACCGCTCGATCAATGTCTTGCTTCCTTTAAGAAAGAAACCTTTCAGGGTTTTTAATTCACTGCCTCCTAATCTGGTGTGGCTATTGTATTTCCCCAATATAATCCTGCAAAAAAAATGTTGTTCCATCTCTTAAATAAAATATGCTTAATATATAACTGATGCCTTATGTAAACCGCCTTTAACACTGACAGTGCATAGCAAAAGCGTTTGACGTTATCTCTCTTTAAAACAGTATGTAATGTGGTTCAAATATGTTTGTTCCAGTAATAAGGGAAAAGGTGATGATCGTTAACAAGAACCAAATGAAAAAAACCAACAGCACAGTCATTTTTAAAGTCAAACATATAGGTTGTGCCAAGCCAAGAGGGAAAAGATTTTCTGCCACATTTTCACACGGCTGGGACATCAAGGGGTTTTGAAGAAATTGCCACTGCCTTTCCCGTTCGGAATAACCGTCAGTGGATTAAAGCTTGGGTTTGCACGGGCAGGCGTTCCTTGCCGGATGGATGCATGAAGAGCTCTGCGGGCTCTGGGCCGTGAGCTCCTCCTTGCAGCCCGGCTGGCCCCTCCGTGCAGTAGGACCTTTCGGGGGCTGGCCAGTCCCTGCCTGTGCTACACAGCCTTGCACTGGGCCGTACAGAAACCCCTGCCTGAGCTATTAGTAAACGAGCGCAGAAGTCAGTAGAGCTGGTGGAGCTGAGTTTATTTTGATTCTTTTCCCTGGTGCTGTAGCATTTAAAACTCACATTTTAAGAAAGCTGCTTTTGAGAGGTTTTGTAAGGTAAATGCCTATCGTGACAAAGGAAGTTTAGCGCTACGTGGGGCTACTTATTTTAAAACTTTCTTTTAAAATGTTTCAGCAGATGGTTACTGCAAGTACCAGTGACTTTTCCAAATGCATTTCGGTTCAGTTGTGCCAGTTCTTCTGTCTGATAGCCACTTTTTATAACACGTGTATTTTCTGTGACTAGAATTGGCGGCTCCCACAGTAGTGGCTAACCTGCAAGGGAGCAAGGCAGAACTAGCACGGCTGTGCTCAGACTCACCCCGAAGTTCACACCAGCCTCTCTGCGGGTACCCCGGTGCCTCCCCAGCCAACAGAGTGACTAATAGCGAACAGCGCTAGACAACTAGAACAGAACGGGCTTGATGTACAAGAATACGAAAGTCCTTCTCTAGAGCTGTTGGCATCTATAGAAGACAAACTATTGAAATCTACTGATTGCACAAAAAGTGGATCAGTTGTGCATCTTCGTATTGAGAAGGAAACTTTTCCGGTAGCGCAAGAGACGGCAAATCCAAATACCAACAGAGCTGGTGCAGAGAGGTGACGGTTATGTGGAGAAACGTGGCAGAAGTCTGTAACATCCCACGCCAGGCATCTCCCTTCCCACCGAAACACGTGTGGAAAAGAAATTGGTAGTACAGGAATGGAGGAGAAGGTCAAAGAAGGTCTACAAAATATTTGACCGTTTCGTATTTAAATAGCTTTTGTGCAGCTTGTATGCAAAGTGCCAGACCAATGCAAATTAACACTGCTGAGTCACGGCCAGAGTGGGGGGAAAAAAGTCAATTTAAAATGTGATCTGAAAACTAACACGAGGGAAAGAAGAAAATCATCCCGCAGCTTTTGAGTTCTGTGTGGAATGTCACAGTGTACGGTTAGGGGACAGTATATCAAGGTAAGATAAACACTTTAAGATTAACAATTTAAATTAAACAGTCAAAAAGCCAAACTTATTGTAAATATCAGGTAAGGAACAGCAAAAATATTTTTCATCTCAGCCTCTTTCAAGAGCTTAAAAAAAAAAAGTCCTCAACTTCTTACAACTAAAGGTACAGCAGGGTAGATGAGTAAAAATCTGAATAGCAGCAAAACCAGCTAGCAGCTCTGGGCTTATTTTGTATAAAACAAGAATGTATCAATGAAAAGGAGATGACTATTTAAGTCATTCTGGGTTAATGTCTCTAAATATTTTGAGGTTATTCTGCAGAGGTTCTTGTTTAAGACTGTAAAACCACGCATAGATTGCATGCCTCTCCAGCAGGGTTTGTCTTAACCCAGGCTTTCCCAGCGCTGAGGACACAGAACGGTGCTGGAGGGTGTTTGTGGCTCTGCAGGCAGTGGAGAGAAATGCTGCTTTGCTAGTCCAGAAAAACAACTTTTAGCTTTCCGTGCAATTCCCCCTGCCTGTCCCTCTGGGAGCGGCGTGGCCTCTTGCCGAAAGGGGAAGCTGAGGCTGGCTCCGCCAGGGAGCTTGGTGGTAGGGGGATGGATTTGGAGCGAGGGTTATCATTGTCCTGTGTGGCTCCATCTTGAGCCCGTGCTCATCGATGCCTGTGTCCCACCGGGGCTACGCCTGCTCTCGGGAGGGGTGCAAAGTCCTCGTCGTCATTCTGGCGTCACTCGGGCATTTATCTTCAAAGGCTCCGGTTGTTACGGAGCTAAAATGGGGCAGAGGGAGGGAGGTGGGAACGAGGACTTTGGGCTGAAACGGTGGCCACACCAGCAGGACTACAACCCGCAGCTTATTAAGGCCAGCACTGAACTTGTGGTGTTCAGAGACGCTTCGCCAGCTCCCTTGAACTTGCGTAAGGATTGCTGGTTGTCGGTCCCTGGCACAGCTCTTCGCTTAAACTCCCGTCCCGGTTGGTCTGGTGGCTGGGCTTTAGAAATCCGTTTGAACATAATCTTCAGCCGTGTTGTTTCTTACCGACGGCATCCTGCCACTCACGCATTTTCCTGGCGGTTTCCCACCTTTCCCTCTTAGTTTCGGTGAGGCCACCTGAGGCGAGGGCTGGAGGAGAAGCATCCCTGGCCGGAGGCTAGGCAAGGGCTCTGACTCTGAGTGGGTGTTAGGAGAAAAAACCCTGAGCATTCAAATGAAGGACAGGAGTAACAGCTGTAGTAGAGTTTATATTCTACCGATCATGGGACTTTCGGCTGTTTCCTATCTGTTTTTCAGTAACATGTCTGGTGGTTATAAAATAAGCAGTATTTATCTGACCCAGGAGTCAGAGACATTACCTCATTGTCACGGGGTCAGTGGCAATTAGACTGCAAAGACCAGCCAAGCAGTGCCGCTGGGTACAATAGTCTGTGGCAGGCTTAACCTTTACGGTCACCGCTGCTGCGGAGGGACAGCCCAGCAGCGCGTTACAGCCTCGCGGCCCCAGAAAGCCAGGCCTGGCATTTTGATAGCAAGGGCAGAGCAGAAGAGGCCCTCTCCTCTCATAACCCATCCCAGAAGGCTTGCGCACGCTTATCACTACACACGTTAAAAGACTGCAGTCTATTAATTTAGGCAGGATTAATGGGTTAATGGTTTATATCAGTTCTGTCTCGATTTTGAGTTAAAATTTAAGTTCATCCCCCAAACAGGTGTAGTAACGGTTGAATCTAATGCAAGTACAATAATTTATAGACATCAGTCATCCCATAGTTACCGTAAACATGGTGTACGAAGGTTAAGAGCCAGGTCAGCAGCTGTGCACAGCGTAACCCACTCAGCAGGGAGAGGCAGCTGAATTCAACCTGCAGCCGGAGAAGGTGGCTGCAAGGGCTCGTGCAGCGGGGCAGCAGCGAAGGGGCCGTACCCGCTCCTGCCTTCAGCGCCGATGAGCAGCTGAGCCGTGCACTCGAGGGCATTTAGAACTGAAACCAGGTGCTTTTCCTTTCTGGAGGTGGCAACCTTTTATTTCTCGCCTGTTAATATATGATTATTCATCATGCATACTTCCTATTCGGATACGATAGACTTGAATCACAGGTCTACCCCATGCAAGCCAAAACGTGATAACTCTGAATTTAAGAGCAATTCACTTTCAGATAGCGTGTTTAATAGTCACCCCAAATGAGACGGCTGAGCCGCCAGATGAAGGATGTTGGTCGCCAGCTTCCCACTGTTATTCATTACTGACTGAGAGGGTTTGTCAGGCTGGGTGGGCAGGATGAAAAAAAAAAACAGGAGCGCTGCCTCATCCTGGCTGGCTGCCAGAAGGGCTTTCCTCCTCCATGTTGTCACTGGTCCCTCTGATTCATTCTGTCTGCCCGGCTTGCTCTTGCACGATTTCATGCACCACTTCTGCTTTTTTGGCTCAGGAAAATTCAACGTTCCGCCTATTTGTTTTTCCACTGTATAAAATTTGGTTTTGGCATAGGCTGAGATAACCCTGCTCTCCCAAAGACAGAAGCTGGGAGAGAGGTTAGGGGGTAGCACTGTAGGTATTTTACAAGCATGCAATCTTCCCTTTTGCTTTACAATTCTGATTGCTCAGAATTAGGGTGAGGATGTGGGTAAGGAGCAAGACTTTTCCCTACCGTGCTGTCAGATTGAGTACTGGACCCACGAAAAGACTAGGGACTAGTCTCACAAAAGGTGTGAAAAACAAAAATCTGAGCGTTTCATTTCTTACCTTGTAGGCACCAATTCAAGCCCCGAGTTTGGGGTCTAGGTTCCTAGACAGGCAATGGGGAGAGAAGGGTGGTTATATACGGGAGGCAGGGAGGTAGGAGAGCCTCCTGCGTAGCTGGCAGAGAGGTGTAGCCGCTGGTCAGCCGGTGACACGCTCTGAGCTGCTTTTCTCCACACCGGATTCACAACTGGGAGCTCTGCCCAGGGGCGAGGTGGAAGGTAAACCGCAGTACACGCGGGCAGCAGCCTGGAAGAGCCACAGAGCGCTCCCAAAGTGGGAACCGGGGGCAATGCCCTTTCATGCCCAGGGAAGATTTTAATCTAGTTCTTCCAGGTAAAAGCTCTAACTAGCAAGATATCCCTGAGATAGGAGCTCCTTCATTCTTCCTTCATGTGCGCGCCTTTGAACCCTGTAACACTTGACTGTTCCCCGGGTGAGAAGATCAGGCAGCACACTGCTCTGGGGTGCAGCAACCTTGCTGACCGTGCCTGCTCCAGGCAACGGGTAAGTATTTTTATTCAATATTCACTAAAAGAGCAACTGCACGCAGGTCTGCTTCCTGGAGTGCTACCAGTGCTATCATCACTCTCTTCAGTCCAATAAATGCTGCCAGATGCAGAGCAGAACAGTTTCAGGAGAAGACGGTGGCATCCTCCCTGCTCCGGCTGTGGGAACGGTTATTTGGAAGGTAGGCACCATCAGAAGCAAGGTTGGGGCCTGAACCATTAACATGTCTGGTGCCCGGCCCTGCTCCCTGCTACGCTGGGTCCCTCCACGTTTTAAACGGGTCTGACCCCCTCCCGGCTCTGAAAACGTGCGCTTGATCAGATCGCACAGGCGAGGGCTCGGGGGCTTGGACGCACGCAAGGTGTGAGGCACTAGGTATTGTCAAAACCTAGACTGTCCCAAGGATGGCAATAAATAGGTATATAGGAGCCGGCCGGACCCCCAAGTCTCTGGTAGCACCTTTTCGGCTGGTCATTGCCGGAGAGGGGGCTCCGAGTGACACGGGCGCGTGGTTTGAGTCGGCACGAACTGTCTGACACGAATCCCCCCTCAGCTTGGTCCTCACCTGCGTTTGCTCAAACTCCCCAGGCACGTCAGTGTTTCCCGTAATGCTTGCCCTCGGTTCGTGCCTGCAGCGCCCAGGATCTCATCCACTCCCTGGATTTCCCTTAGAAAATGAAGGACTGTCCTATTTGGGGAGGTGCAAGCCAGGTCCCCCACCTTCAGGGCCATCTGTCCCTCTGCACCGCTGCCGGTGCCATTGGCTCTGTGCAGAAAATCTTCACGGGGCCATGAAGAAACTTGGGAGCGGCCGTGATGGCGCCGACATCAAAGGCGCTGCGGAAAACCTGCATTTCCATCTCTCTTCCCACCATTTACATTGAGCAGGTTTGGAGGCCACCGTTTCCTTCTATTCCTCCCACTTCCTAATTTTAGGGGGGAAAAAAAAAGAGCAAGCTCTCGTTGCCAACCACAAACGCACACCTTCGGGAGAGAGGCTCCTTGATGCAGCAGAGCGGGGTGTCTGGGAGCACGTTCAAGGTCAGCCCATCAGCAGCATTTCCCTGCGGATGGCTCCATCCCGCCTGTCTGGCCCTGCCTGTTTGAGGTTTTCCGTAGCTCTGGTCCTGGCTTCTGCCAGACACGGAGCAGCCGCAGGTTTGGGGGTGTCTTCAGGGTGAGTCTGGATTTCCGAGGATCTGCATTTTGGGTTTAGATAGCCTAATCCTCTTGTCAGCTCTAGATCTAAGCGGACACAACCCAGATTGCTCTCTGCAAAAATCTCCTGGCCATCGAGATGACGTTTTATACCTGAAGGAGATTGAATGGCTGCAAAAATTCAAAGTAAAGGCAGTAAGTACATTTACCAGTGAAGGCTGTTAGTCACTGGGGCACGTTGCAAAGGTCTACACCAAATTTACCAGGAGATACTTTTCTTGGAAATGCGGGGCAGTTTACCCACCAGTTCTGGGGTTGGGCACGGGAACCACCGGGAGATACTCTGTGATTTGGATCCTGCAGGTAGTTGTGCTACTTGATTGTAATGGTTCTTTGGTTTATGAATAATGAATCATCCTGTGATTAAATTGATGTGAAAACTCCCATGGTGCGTAAATAGAGGCAAACTGCGATTTTTAACTACTTTCAGGTATGCTAACACTGAGGGGATATAATTTTCTTTCTGTAATTTAATTGTACACGATGTTTGCTCCCATCATTCATAAGTAAAAGTTTCTTACAGACTTAACAGATTGTGTTTCCATCTCTGTTGCGTAAAAACAGTATTATGGACACAAGCGAAATGGAAATCATAACATAGCATATCCACTATTTTAAGAGTCATATTGAAACACATGGAACAGATACGTAATTCCACTCTCTGCTGCCTTCAGATTTGGTGCTCTGTGTATTTACTTAGCGCTAGAAAAGGAAAGTGAAAACAAACCCGTTGCCTCAGTAAGCCCCAGGAACAGGCTTTGCTTCTGCCCTTTCCCTCAGGACCGGGTACCATTTCCAGGCAGCGGAAAGGCTCTGGGCAAGCGAGAGCTGCAAAGTCATTCCCGAAATGAGACAACAGAGAGAAAGGGAAAAAAAACAGGGACTGAGTGCCAGGGTGAGAACAGCCAGCTGAGGAGGACTAACGGGCGAGAAAGCCGAGGGATGGATCTGAAGGATGATAGCTCTTCTGGATGGAAAGGCTGACCTGAAATGGGTCTGGCTCTTCCTGCTCCCCGGTGCTCCTGGGGAGGCACCTGCCTTGAGGCAATTTATCCGGCTGTCAGCTTCTTTTCACACAGACCATAAATGCGTCCTGGGATTGTGGCTTTGGCACAGGGTGGTTTTCCCATCCCGTGATTATTTTTGAAATTTCAGACGTTTATCCCACGTTGCACTGGGACAAACCCCTTCCGTTTTTCCCACGGAGACCTGAGCGCGGGAAAAAGAGTCTCCAGCTGCAGTGGAGCCGTGCTGCAGCAACGGCTTCATGCAGCCGGGGGACCATGGGGCGCGCTCCGTCACTATGGCCTCATCACCTTCGGCAAAAACCCTCTAGGTTTTGCGCATTTTCCCACCCGCAGTTCAGGTCTAAATCAATTGGCATTTTCCGTTTTCTCTCTGCCGACTTTTCTAATTGCAATTCCAATTGCATCCGTATTCAAACTTCTCTCGATTTACTTTGATTCGGTCAGGAATTGTTCTCACCTTTTTTTTTCCCCCCCCTCCAGCCTTTCATAATTTCATTTCCAAGTGTCCCACTGGCACACGTAACTGCAGCAGAGAAGCATCGCAAAAACTCACGAGAGCATGCCAGAAGGGGGCTAGCTGGTCTCACACAGCTCTTCGGCGTGGCATCTCCCGTGTGCGTACGTACAGAGTTGACTTTCTGTATGACTCAGCACATTGGCGGCGGTGTTTGATTGCATCTTTACAGTGCTGCTCCATATTTGTCTTCCCTTCCTCAGTTTGTCTCGGTTTTAAAAAAAAAAAAAAAAAAAAAGGTGGGTTCATACGCTACGTGCTGACAAGACTTAACTATTGTGGATGGCAGGAGGGGTATGAGGCTCGCAACACAGCCGAGTACTGGAAAGATATTTGTCACTGCAGATTTTGCTTGTCATATGCAGAGATGACATGCAGATCTCCCCTCTGGCAGATTGATAGTCATTCCGAGATGCATCCACCCACAAAAACCACAGACATGCTGCTTTACTCAAATCTTTACTTTAACCACTACTTTGTGATGCAAAACTGGTGGAGTTTTTGGTACTTTTTGTTAAAAATGAAATCTTTATAGGGGTTTTCCAGCATCCTTGCTAGTTACTAAAAACAAATCAACATTAGCCTACTGGATGGGACAACTCGGTTTACTTGTGGGTGGTTTTGACATTCATCTCATTAACATGTTTAGTCTGAAAGAAGGTTGGAAAGGTAGTAAATAAAAAATTGGACGCAGAAGTACTGCATCTCTCCAGAAGTTACTCCTTATGTCTCAGCTAAAATGCCAGTTTCACATAGGTGGAGTGTTTGTACCGATTTTACTGCAAATATCAACATCTCATACTGACCAAGCTCAAAGATTAACGACACGGGTCTGTCTGTTTGTAAAAGTAAATGCATCACGTTAAATGTGCAGGTTACGCTCTACGCTGTTCAGGGCCAGGAAATCCACAGCTCAGGACCGAACTCCCATCACGGCATGCGAGAACCTGGTCACGTCAGCTCAAAACCAGGTAGTCTCCAATTAAAACAAAGAGCCACCCAAATCAGTCATCGGTAGGCTTATGGCCCTTTTGTGTCCCCTGCTGCAGCAGCTACTCGATGCAGTACCTACTTTGGGTATTTTGGCACGGGTACGCTTCACAGGCATCCCTTTAACACCTCGCTTTGGGCAGTCGTATAGCTGCCTGGAAAAGTGGCAAGTGGCCTCCGGGAGTACAAAGAACACACATGGCAACGTCTTCAGATGCTTATGTTGGAAACGTAAAAAGGAAAGTACTCCAAATAAGTTTCCCTTGTTCAGAAATACAATGGGCAATTTAAAAAACCCTATTAAGTATGTGTGTAGGAGCACTTCCCATTCTGGGAGACAAGTTGAATTGTTCTATGGAGCTATATTATGACTTTCCCGACACGGTATCAATCAAGACCCCATTATGTAACGAGGTATCCATCACACGCGCCCCATCGCGAGTCCCCGCCGCGAGCATGGAGACTGTAATCCCGGCTCCTTTGTCCTGCCCTCTGCCAATTTGCTGCAAAATTGAGGACAAGGCTTGAATTTGCCATTGTGGCGGTGTCGGGGCCGCGGCACCACGGCTGTGCTTTCGGAGCAGTTATTTGCATTGCCTTGATTAGCATGTCACCTGCTTCATTAGCGGAGAAAATTCTCATCCACAGACTCAGCCATTCATGCAAATTGAAGAATACACGGAGATCCTTCCCCTCTAGGACTTTCCATTATTAGCAAAATGGGTAGATTCTTTTTGTTCTTTCCTCTTCGGAAGGTCACTTTCATTTTCACCTCCGAATGAAAGTTCTTATTTAAAAGACAAAATAATTGTCTTCCCAAACGTTAACATGCAGCCGTTCTGCCTGAGGAAATCGGATGCCAAATGAAATCTCAGGTGCATGCAAGGCAGGTGGAAACTCCCCCGGTCCAATCCAACCCTTACACTAACTGCCATCGGTGCCACCGAATCATTCATTTTACTGGACATCAGGACCCTGGTTTTAGAGCCAAAAAGCTCCCTACCGTGTAGGACCCAGACCTCCCGGACTCAGTTGAGCGGTTCCTTCTTACACCCTCAGCAAAGATCGCCTTCTCTCTGATTGTATGTGGGACATCTTCCTTCCTTCCTTCCTCCATCCCTGCTTTCCAGGCTACGCAATCCCAGTCCCTCACAAGGCACTTTTTCCCAAATCCAGAAATCCTTCTTGCTTTCCCCCTCTGGCACGCCACACCATTTTTTATGAAGGTGGGACCAAACCAGAAGGCCCTCAGGGGCACCGGCCGGAGCGGGCACTTTCTGTACGTATTCACACCCTGGCCCTGTACCCAGGAGCGCGCTACCTTCTTCCACAGCAGCACCCACCTCTCTGGTGGCCCGCTGTCACCCCTGGGCCTCCTCTGGAGGGGTTCTGCCGAACCAGCTCCCCTTGCTCTGCACCCATTGCTGGGTCGTTGGTGCTGGGAGGACCCAGTTCCTCCTGGCCACCGCCACACATGGGCTCTGCACGCAGAGGGAAGTCCGCGCCTTCACCCCGTCCGTGCCTCTGGCTGTGGTCTGCAAGTGCCAGTTTTGCTCCTTGAAGTTATCTTTTGATAGTCGTAGCTATTCCACCCAATTAACAGCACGCACCAATCCCGACGTTTCTGAAGGATTCCCCGTGTGCAGTTCATTTCTGACGTCCCTGAGAAATACTACTGCAGAACCTCTGCAGAAGTGGACAGCGAGAGCCGTGTACCTTATCTTACAGCATCTCCAGAGGTGATGCTCAGCCTCCCAGGTCCTGGCTTAGAGAAACTAAAGGTATCATTACAGATTCTGATCTCAGGTTTGGGAGGTTTTCTTACACTTTAGAGTCTACAAATTGTTAATAAAACTTTTTGTGATTTCAAGAGACATTCGGCTTTTGTGGAAAAAATACCTGAAATGTGGTATTTAAAGAAATCCCTCATGCAGCTTTTCCTTGAGATCAACGACAAGTTGCCATGAGGTGCCGGATCTCAGTCCGGAACGGGAAACCCCTTACACAGGCATTAAACCTCGGAAGCTGCAGGGTCAGAACCGCTGCCAACCAGAAGAGGGTTTCCTCCCTTCCTCACCTCCTCTGCCACAGCCGCGGTGGGCAGAGGAGTTCAGCGCATCCAGAATGATCCAAGCCAGAAAGAAAAACCCAGGAAGGTCTTGAAAACCAAATAGTGCCAGAAGGAAAAAAAGTAAAAAAGCGTGACAGTTGTGCGTGAAATTTCATTGCAAAAATGAATTCGCAGAAATGAGTGACCCGTTCGTTGACGGAGGGGAGGAAGACGGCAGTAGGCTTCCTCTGCTGACCAGGAGCCGATGCAGCCTCTGCTTGGGCCGGGGAAGAAGTGTGACCGTGCAAGCCCTCCGCGTCACCACGTGACAACCCCCCCAAGGCAACCCGCCTGCCCCATGCCCCAGCTCATTTCTGCTGCCAGGGCGGCGGTTGTGCTTCGCTACAGTCGCCGTGCTGCAGCTGTACCAGAGGGAGGAACAAAACTACCGCTTTTTGCATCCCCCCCATCTCCTGGGAAAGGACAACCACAAGTGAAAACACCAGATTTTACACAGCTGATTTTCACACGGATCACCGCGCGGACTGGGGTTTGTGCTTTTGCTGAAGCACCCACTATTTTTGCCTTTTTAAGGTAAAGATGAAACAATGTTGAGCATTTGTGCTGATGCCTTCCCAGGCTGCGCTGCAGCCTCCTCCCTCTCACCTGACTGGCGGAGACTCCGGGAAGCCTGACAGATTTGTGTGTGTGTCTGCTTATCCCTGGATGGCACGAAGGGAAGAAGTGAGTCAGCTACGCGTCTCTGCCGCTCACAGAAAACGAAATCCTGCTCCTTCATTGCACAACCCCGACGGCGGTCGCATCCGTCATGCTCCCTCTGCATACACCTTGCTGGGAGCCAGTGGCTGCAGAGGGGAGGCAGACAGACTTACCGGGCTACGTATGGAAACGACACGTGATTAAGAAGTCACAATCTCACCAGTAGATCTCCGGCTGGGAGGCTGCCGGTCAGGCTGCCCTCCCTCCCCCCTCGGACGCAGTCGCTTTGACGTTTCGTGATGACCTGTGGTAGGGAGATGCACCTTTTTCAGACAGCTGCGTGCACTTACCAGATTAAAGATGATTAATTGTACCAGGTAGTTCCTGCTCCATCTTAAACCAAATACACAGTCAGCAACGCTCCTGCGCACACGCTGCTTGGAGCTGAGCGGTTTTGTTTTGTTTTGTTTTTTTTAAACTCTTGCACATTCCAGACTGAGGATGACAAGCCTAAAATATCAGTGGTAAGAGTCTGAAGTACCCAAAACTGGACTCATGGCAGGTGAGGTTCCCGGGGCACCAGTGCCTCTTGCTGCCGGAGGAGGAGGAGGAAGGACTCACTCTAGTATTAAAAGCCCAAGCCCTGAGCTGGGAAAAGCACCGTCCTTACCTGCAAGGCCCCCGCAGCTCGGCTTTCAGGGCGCGTGGGCAAGCGCGACAGCAGACACAACCACACACCACCCTGGAGAGGGGAGACAAACCACCAGCAGCCTCTGACCGTAGAGTATTTTGCATCATTTATTTAAATACCTATATTTATGCATTTACAAATTTTCATAGCTCTGTTTGCAGCTTTTTTTTTTCTTTTTTTTTTTCTTGTAGACAGTATTGCAGAGAAGTTAGCTTTTGTAAAATGAGGTCCATGTATAAAACTATGCAACAGATTGGAGGGAGGAAAAAAGTTTCCTTTCATACTCTCTAGAATCAGAAACCAAAGAAAGTCACCAAATGGAGGGGGAGAGGGAGAGGAAGGGGTGGGACAGACCAACCTCAAACCAGTGGCTCTCTCACAAGCATTACGTATGTCAGTGCTCAGCTACAGTCCTAACGGGATAGGTCACGTTTCAGTCGGTGCAATGCCTGTTCGCTAAAGCTTCAGCAGGCACGTAGGTCTCTAATGAAAAAATAAAAAGGAAAGGATCCTACACACTGCGAATGCAAAGCCTGGACAGCCTCCTGACAGGTTTTCGGTGTCGTGGCACAAAATGCCCATAGGAGATTGCACCGACTCACCGGCAGTGCATCCTCATCCCAAACTTCATTTTGCATAAAAAGTTCCCTTTAAGAAATCTTAGCATTTAAAAAACCCGGTATCTGAGCTCTTCTAGCCTCAGTACTTTGAAGAAGTCACTTGAAAAATACCTCCTGCTTTCCTCATTTGGAAGCTTCAAAGTAATGTTTTGCTTTAATTGATACCAATTTAACAGCTCACGGATTCCCAGTGTTATCTCTGGGAGGAAGAGGCAACAGATATGGCATTGCAAGGTATTTACACACATGGTACAAAAATGTCCAAGGGTATGAAAAATCACCAGTAACACAATTTTGCAGCAGCCTCATTTACACCTGTAATTTTATACCATTTATTACATTGTACTAACACACCAGATTCAAAGATGTGCACTCCCTTCAGGACATTCAGGAGTTACAAATATATTGTGATTGCATAATTCATATTGCACAATTGTATAAAAACATAAATACTAGCTATTCTATTTTTCTTTTAAATACAAAATACATGTCACATAGTCAAATATTCTCTTCAAGTGCAATTCAGGTGCTCTCTTTAGTCCTTCCAAGAAAAAGGCAATTTTGATAGCTTTGGCACAAAGTTTAACCTCCGTCCCGTGCCAGCAGTTCTAATTACAATACATATGCCCAAAACTTTATATAGTAGCAGTCATATACATACAGTATAAAAACAGGTTATTTACAAAATGAACCGAACGTACACAGAAGCAGCCTCAGTGGTCGGATCTGAACTCTGGGTTAGCACTACTCGTGCTGCCGCCAGAGGGGTAAGTGACCCCTCCGACTTAGGCCGGTTGCTGCGGGTTCACATTCATGGGCGGAGTGTGTCCTAAGAGACCGATGCGCTGTTTCTGCTTCCTCTGCTCCGTCATCTGGAAAATTAAAAAGTTTGCTCGTTAGGCCTAGACGCTTCCTGTGCGTCAGCTCGCCGAAGGACCCGGCGCTGCCTTCTGCGCTTCGCCTTTGCTCTGAAACCCACTTTCTACAAATAACGCTCCTCCGTCCGCTGCGCCAAGCACTAATAGACGGAAGAGGCAACTACAGCCCCGTCCCGCGCACTCATCGGGGACGTCCATGAGCTTGCTGGTACGGGCTGACTACTGTTTTGCAAGACAAGAGCTCGGGAGAGCCAGGCGGCCAGCGCAAGTTAGTGCAGAGAGCAGCTCGCAGAAACCTCCCCCGTTAGAAATTCTTTGTAACCGGTCCAACGCACAAGGCAGACGAGACGCAGAGGGCGGAAAAAAGGGGCGAGCCCTCAAGTCAGGCTGGGAATACCCTTGTCTTTGCTGGAATAGACTCGAGCGCTCCCGCTCTCATCAGGAGCGAGCCAACATCCCTCTCCATCTGCCAAAAGCCAAGACGCGAGGCAGGGACAGGAGGTTAACCACCTCACTGCCAGACAGCCAAATCTTTGGCAGCACTTCCCATCAGATAAAATAACGTTTCTCCTGATTAGTGCAATCATGACCTGAAAGTGGATCATCATTTTTTTATTACTGATATTGAAAAATGGCCACAATCCAATTCTCCACTCCATTTTTTTTCAAACCTTGGGAGGTTTCTGACAACTTGCATAAGCTGACACGCCATGCAAGGAACAACTCCGGCGTGGGCAGGGTCTCCAGCAGCAAACAGCTGGATCGCTGCACGCACTTTCCACCGCTCCCTCTGCGACCGCATCTCGGATTCAGAGGAGCCGACACGTGGGATGGCTTGCAGCAGCTGTGCCGAGGAGGATGCCAGGACAGCGCCTCGCCCCTGGAACACCGTGGCGAGGGGAGCCCAACGCTGCTCTTTGGGCACCCGGGCTCCACCGAGAGCCCCCCGCACCCTCAAAGCAACGTGCACACGCACAACCATGCCATTGCACGTGATCCGTGCTGGCACCAACGGTGTGCACAAGCAGCCGTGCTCATGTCCCGCTTCTGCTGCTCCTTCCCCCAGGCTGAGCACGCCTGGCTGCGGTAACGGGCACGGGTGTGCCGGGGCAGGCCAGCCGGCTCACCAGGGCTTCGCAGGACCCCACCGGTGACTCCGGCAGCACACCCACGCACCGGAAAACCTGGCTGACTTGCCCGATAAAGTCATTTTTCATTCAAGCATAAGATACAATTTAGAGTATTTTTCTTTATGAGAATTAACTAAGTTCCCTGCAATGCTTTTCCTGTAACAACTACATCCACAATCTAATTTTTTCAGTTTTTGGATATATAATGACCAATGTCAGCCAATAGAATTGCTTGTGGAAGTAACTCCAGGAGAAGGGAGATAGCGTGCTCACACACTCAGTTCATTTGTAACACGCACTTGAATGTATTTGTTTAAAGACTCCAGTTTTGGCAATGGTGAATAGTCTTCCCGTCTCCGGCACAGGGTACCCTGGCACGCTGGGGCAGCCGGCCGGCGGCCAACCTCAGGTCTGGAGTTCATTGTGGGGAAAGGAATTGGTCAAAACAGGCAGTTCTGGGCAACCTCCAAAGGGCTCCTCCATGTCCCACGGGTCGTACAGCACTGCGCATACCGTTGCTTTCACTCAGGCTAGCTGTGTGTAATTACACTCATTTAACCACTGGGGAAAGGACTGAAATACGGTAATTCCTCTTGAAACCATAATTAAACTCGACTGCAGCCCAAGTGCCTTGCTCATCGCCTGACCCAAGGGAGGCAGAACTGTTATTTTACCTTTCCAGGAAGATGACCGCAGCCTCCCGAGGACAGGTCACACCTCCCAGTCCTCTGTACCGCACTTTTGGAAGTCTATTTTCACAAAAGGCTTGTAACGCTTCGCAGGCAAACGGGAGCAGGGGGAGAGGGGTCTTCCCATCACTCTCCGGTCTCAGACACACACACAAGCCCCGCCCCGGCTGAACCAGCTGGGATTTTTTTAAACTGTTTCTAAGATAACCCACAAGTTGGAAATGCAGAGAGGCAATGAGGACTTCATTTAAAGAATGCCCATTTACACTAATTAGCTTCACTGAGCAAACTAAGAGCCACAATTTCACACAGCCAATAAACTGATTCGGAGGACACATGAAATAAAAACGGAAAGAAAAAATAACAATGAAAAGGGACTGTAATAGATATTTTTCATGCACTGTAGAAAAAAGGGATGGTGCACCCTGACGCAGGTGTACGTAGAAGACGTGCGTTTTAAAAAAAGGGAAGAATAAAGCAGCCGAGCCTAGAGCAGAGAGAGAAATGCAATTGCAATGTTGATGCAGAACGTTATTAATCCTGCAAGATGCATAATGCTTGTCTAGAGGGCACAGGGCTGCAAGATGGAGCAACTTTAATCTCTATCACATTTACCTGGAGAGCGAATCTCTTGCAAAAGCTTTACAGCTGCAGCGCCTGTACACCTGGGCCTAAAAGGCAATAAAAGCTACGCACGACGTGTTGCAGGGGAGCTGTCGGCTACTGCAGTAATGCTGACAGGATTAAAAAACGAAACCAAGGGGCCTGAAGTTCACCTGAGTCAAGCTGGACTCTCTGATAATCGTCTATAAATGCACAGATGCACGCTGCCTCGTTCCAAAGGTTACGGGTGAGTTGGAGTTAACTCCAGGAACAGGACCAGGGCACGTGCGAAGTGCAGGAGCAGGATACCGACCGTACATGCACGCAGGGACACGCCAGCGTCTGCCCGCTCTGCTGCTTGCCAGCCCGCTCCAACGAAGCCAACCCGAGCAGCGGCTCCAGCAATGAGTCACGCTTGCGGCGACGGAGGTCAGGGGTGCCGGCTGGTGCGAGGGGACCATCCCGAGCGAGAAGCCAACGTCTATTAGAGATGCCTCACACTTACTAACATCAGAGGATGGCGCTGGAAAGGACTTCTGGGTGATTACATCTAATCCCCTGCTGTTGCAGACAATTATGTTGTAACCTTTTTGCACAGAATTAAAGTGATCAAGATTTTAATGGCTCTTGGTGCACTTCTTTGTGAAAGCAGGCATGCTGGATTTCAGTGTCTAATAATTAGTCTCCAGAAACTTAACGAGCTTGAAAAGCAAATGAATGAGAGGTTTTCCCTTTATTTAATTACAAGAAAATAAATACAAATAAAAGTTCCCTGAGTTAGTTCCTTTTCCTGGAGACAGTTCCTGATCAGGAAGAGGGATATACTGGTTTTGTCACGTAATTGGAGCATCCTGCAACTTAAGCAGGGCTCTCAATAACAGTACTTAGGGGAATTCCTAAAAGCTATCACAACATTAATGAAGCTGGTTTCCTCTTTTGCTTTTACAGTCGAATAGCTCTCTAAAAGCTAAATCCTTCATTCTTATTTTCACAAAGAGCGAGAAGGGTTTTTAGTGCTTGGTCAGCCAAGAGCTGCAAGCTTCAGAAATAAATGCATTCTGATCCAGAGCTGGCTGCAGCCGATGGAAAGACTCCTGGTGACTGCAGACCACTTTGAGTCAGACCCTTCAACAAGAAGACGTAAGACGCATGTTTCAAGATAATTGTTTCCAGGAAAAATAGCAAAACCACTACCCGGCAAGTATTAAAGCACAGACAAAAGAGCAACTGCCTTTATCCTCCATCCTCAAAACCAACTAGAGCGAGGGGGTCCATGGCACAGTCTCTGAAAACTAATTACAGCCAAGAGCAGCAAGGTTTTCTGCTCCCAATCCTACACGTTAATCCCTTCCTTGTGCTCTGTGGGGTGTCGGGTAAAAGGGCCCAGCTCCATCAGAAATGCAGAGCGTGATCGGAAGGCAGGGAGACGGGTTCTCAGTCAATACTGGCTTCCACAGACTCATGTCTCCATGAAGATAACTGGCTTACAGAGAAACCCGGCCAACCCAGAGCAGAGATGGGAAGCAGAAATCCGATTAGTATTGGAGAGAGTTGTGCCAACTGCGCTAGAGTAGACAGATCACGTCTGAAAAGATAACAGACCAAATCTGTTGGCCATTTCTGCCCTGGGCAATTCCATCGACTGCCCCAGGATACCATCGTGTGCAAGTCAGCAATTAATTTTATCCACTGCCGATATCTATATAAACTTAACTAATTGAACCATCTGGCTCGGGTTATTAATCCATAAAGATAAGCAGCTAGTCACTTTGCCGCCACAAACAGCTCCCACCAGGGCAGGCAACAGCATTTTCCCTTGTACTTCCAGTTAGGCTGTAATCCATACGGACAACGTGAAATAAAGCCCTGCTGCCTCTGTGGCTTTCACAAAGCCATCGCTGGGTTTGGGCTGGGAACAATCCCCTCGAGCCCCAGCCACGCCAAAAGTTAACACAAGTCCTTGAACTCTTGCTACAGAAAGAACCGCTGCACCGAAAAAATACTCAGAGGTCTATGCAGCATTCACGTGTTAAGCAGCAGCAATACATGCTGCAGTGCAAAGTATTTCTGTGGGTACATCTGTCTGTGCTGCAGCCTAAAGCGTGACAGCAGCCAAATTATATCTGCATTAGCAGCACAGTGATAGCTGTGCTATCGGAGGAGACCAGTGCAAGCTAACCACTCAAATATTTCTCCAGTTTCTCAGTGGGTTTTGAGGTCTGCGCAGCAACACAGCACTTCTATCACACCCTCTGACTTACAGGATCGTGCTAAGGTTTTAGGGTCAAAACCTGTAACAACACCACCACATACATACATACAGGCTGCCTGCACCAGCGATGACTGATTTAAGTTAACGTCAGCTTTGATTTTTTTAATGCAAGTTTTCCCCTTTCTGGAGGTGGCCACTTTGGACTACACCGGTTCAGTTAGCACTGCCAGGCAGGTCAGCTGGGGCGCAGGGCTTTGGAGGGACGCTTTGTTTGCTCACTTCTTTCCTAAACACGAGTTACTTCAGAAAAGTTCCTTCACGGGGTTTGCGGAACCCATGGAGCTGTAAAACCCCACTTTGTACAACCGGCTCGCAGGACCTTTGTCCTGCCTGTACCAATGCGTGGCCGCACGTTCGCAGCCAGCTCTCCCTTACCTGATCTTTAAGCTCTGACAGCTGGCCAGAGAGGTTGGACACAAGCTTCATGGTGGACTCCAACTTCTCCTGCAAGTTCCTCAGCTCATTCTGCTCTCCTTCCGAGTCGCTGCTCACAAGCGACATGGCCCGCATCCGAGGGAACCAGTCCAGGTTTCTCTCCTGAGAATCACACACGAATTCACCATTAGCATTTGCCAAATGAAAACCTGCACCCGAGTGGCTGAGCGCAGACAGATCTTTAATGCCACACGGGGACACTCCTCAGATACACGAGCTCTGTAGTTATTTTCATTTGCATCTTACTGGAAAGTCTGCAAAATTGCCTGCTACAGGCAATGAGGCACTTCAGATGTAACTACTGAAAATTAAGGCTGCTTATTGTTGGCTTTTCCTTTCCAGCAACTCACTCTCCCCAGCCATTTCTTTTTCAGATACATTTCAGTGTGATACTGGACAATAAACCAGATTTCATGTCTGGACAAGCATTTTCCAGTGCTAGAAACCTGCTGCCATCTTACAGTCTTTTAATTTGTGTTTGTTGGAGATTTTCTGCTGATAAAGCTGGCTTGCTTTTTTGGTCAAGCAAAGTTTAGTTGTGCTTTCTAATGAAAGAAACCATGTTCTACCTGGAAATACTCTCATAGTTGAAATATTTTTTTATTTTAATGAAAAAGAAAAAGGAAGAAAATTCATATTCTGACTGGCTAGTTCAGGCTAAAATGTGGGACAGATTAAATTACAATGAATTGCTTATAATAAAGTTTTCATTCAGGCATACTAATTCTCTAATATTCCATGTTTAAGTTACAGTCAGGAACTTCAGTGGACACATGCTCGGTTTTATTAATATGTACGTAGAGGCTCACACGTACACTCACATACACACCAGTGATGTTAAAAATAAAAGCAGGAACGGAATAGAAAGCCACAAAACAGGAGGAGGGCTGCATACCGCATCTTGACACCTTAAATTTCAACACTGAACTGGTTTCCTATCTAGTCTGGTTCTCCTCCCACGCCGGAGATACTCTCTAAAATGGATGTTAAACTAACGCTGGATGAGGTAAGGATGTGTGCACTCTCATAGGTGACACTGCGACAACTGGCAATATTTTAAACAAACCGGATCAAATGGTAATAGCCTACTAGATTAACAGTACCCCCAACCAAAGATCGATCAACGTCACTGATTAACGGCGACCAAAGTTCGCCCCGCTTCACAGGCCAGGCTCTTCGCTGGGCTTTCTCTCAAACCTACGGCTTATTTTTATGGCACTGCAAACTCTCTTTGGCTTTTTGCCATTCCCTGCCTAAATCTCTAACTCAAACCCGCTCCCCCACCTCTCTGCTCCCCCTCCACGCTCACTCATTCCCAGGAGCATCCATCCTGCTAAAATCAGGGTTGTGCACCTCTATAGAGATTTACAGTCACGTCCTTTCTGCAATTCAGATGCGATGCCAAGATTCATCATCTTAAATTAGTTGCTTCTGATCTGCTTGGAGTTTACTATTGCCGAGATTAAAAGGCAGAAAGCAGGCCCTTTCCCATGCAGCGCACCACAGGATTCCCACATGATGCAAAACTGCCAGGAAGGTTTTTTTCTCCTGATCTCTGTTTACAGGGCAGATGGTTTCTGCTAATAAAAGGAAAAATATATGTACAAAAAAATATGCCTTTATCAAGACAAGTGCCAAAATATTTTGGACTTTAGGGAACGACAGTCCCACAATTAAGATTTAATAGTAGTAACAGGCAACATTTCCCTGCGTTCTTCCAGCCGTAGTAAAATCCTCGTTAGAGAAGAGAGGGCAGGCTCGCCACTTCTGCTCAGGTCCAGCACCTCCCCCCCAAAGTATTTCCCCTCCCCACACTGGAAAAACAAACTAAAACAACTGCTGTTCCCCTCCCCGCTCTCCTCCAGGCGAGAGGTTTTCAAAGACAAGGCAAATTAGACTAAAACGCAATTGATATTCACAGGTTTGCCTGGACCCTCAGGTCCGTGTCCTGAGGTTTCTAGGCAGATGCAAGAGCAGAGCCCTGAAGCTCCTGCCCACCTCCTGCCCATTCCTCACTCGCTGTGGAAATACTGTTACTTTACTTGTTCCCAAAGAGGAGAGCTTTCCAAGCCCATCCCCAGAGCTTTCCAAGCCCCATCCTTGTGAAGGATGGAGGGGATGAGGGGAGCAGGACCTGGAAACACCAACCTTTCCTCCCAGCCAGCAGCATTTTATTAACAAATACCCCAAACCTCTTCTAATGTTACTTTGCAATATAAGCAAATGCTGTCGCTGCTGCAGAGGCTGCAACTTGATCATTACAGGCAGGGAAGGTGACGGGCAGTCTCGGATGGTGAAATCAAACCAGCGAGCGTTATAGCATTGCCAGCTTCTGCAGGCTTGTCAGGAGTTTCATACTCACTGGTTTTCTGAAAGCCCCAGCTCTTGAAGTCACTTGAGTATGGGAAATCTTGGTTTCCACTTGAAAAAAAAACCAACAAAGCGCCTCTCCAGTTCTCCTGGCAATGGTGAAAGATGAAAAACAAAAACGCTCCACATGAACTCCACAAGCTGAGAAAGGAGAAGGCTAACGAAGAGCAGACAAGACTCACGGTCCCCCAGGCAGTCTCCTGAGCTGTGAGGGTAGGACTCACTTTTGAGCCTGGAACTGGCAATGCCACTGCTAAGTCCTGTTCCATCTGTGAAAGAGTTAACGGGGGCACCTGGAAATTTTCTGTGCAGAGACAGGCTTAGGGAAGGACCTATGCATCACATTGCCTGTGTCATGGGGCTGGACATAACCTGCACTCCTGTTCAGGTTTCATGTAGCTTGTTGGCACGACTGAAACCCAGAGTTCACCTGGAAGCGTCCAGCTGCCACCCAGCAAGAAATAAGGGGATGTTCACCCAAAAAGCCTGGCAAACACCCTGAGGTGAGGAACCGTGGGGACAGACGTGCAGGTAAAACCGCATCGATGCAGGTAACACAGGCACCAGTGAACTTGCTGACCCATGGTGGCTGCTGGGACCTCTCCGGAGAGGGCAGCAGGGATGCTGCCAGCACGCAGGGGCACACCTCTTCCTCCTCCTCCTCCTCCTCTCTGCACACACGCAGGGATGCCCCTTTGCTCTGGCTTTGCATGGGAAACCTTCAGCCTCTTCCTACAACCTCCACCAGCACCGCAGAGAGAAGCTCGGGGGCCTGTATGTGACCAGCCTACTGAAATGCAGACTTGTGCCCGAGCGCCTGTCCCTTGGGCGGGGGGGGTGGGTGTGTTTCTGTTAAATAAATAAATAATGATGCTTCAAGCAGAGACGGTGAGAACGGAAATAAGCAGGAAGGCAGAAAGGTCAGTCACTGACAAGCCCGCTGGGCCGGCGTGCGGCAGCCAGCCCGGCTCTCGGCCCCGTGCCTGCCAGCAGTGCTCCCTCTGCAGAGCGCTTCTATTCAAGGTTGAATAAAAGATTTATATCTTGATGATCTAGTTTCTGCTGAACTTTAACTGAACACCGGGGTGCCTTTAAAGATACAGCCTTACATCTTTCACCGGGGGCTTGGTAGTTTTTAAGAGGCACTGAGCCGTGAAGGGAAAGGCTCCCCCCTTGATCCCTTTTCCTGCCTGCCCCTCGTCCCGCTGCGCGCCATCCCGGCTGCTGGCACCTCGCATACCAATGCAGTTATGCACTGTCTGCTGTGGTCCTCCTGCAAGCGGAGGCACCGGGATCCTGGTGTGCAGTCAGCTCCCTCTTCCCGTCACAGTTGCAGCTTCCTCTGCTTCAACAGACGAACTGACTAAAGCCACTGACGGAAGCTGGCTAACCGCAAGTGCTGGGTTTCGGGTTAGCTCTTTTCTAGGTAAAGTTGGAAAAGTCCCTCTTGTAAAGCAAGTATCATTAAATCTCAGACATGGGGGTGATGCTGACCGTCCACGATTGGAAATTTGAAAAAGAGGAAGCGGTGCTGCATGATGCAGATGCAATTCATTCTGAGAAGCACCCGCTCCTCCCTGCTTCTGCCGAAGAGTTTATTCTAAGAAAGGTTTCTGAGGCAACCTCAGCATGAGCTGTGCCAAGAGATGCATTAGCTCCGCTCCTCGGGCAGGAGGTGGCCGCAGGGACCGGGGCTTGTCCTCGCCTCCGGCACCACCGTGCCGCTGGCCACCCAAAGGAAGTCACCGCTCCTCTTCTGGGTCTCCATTTATTCAGCTGCCCCTGTGCCTAATATTTATGGGGTGCTGAAGGGCTAATTCAATGCTTTTCAAAATAAATCCCTATAGCCTGCCACTGGAAAGCTGCCCAGCAGCCGTCATTTAGTAGGGGAAGGCAGCAGCAGCAAATTTCAGTTTCTGTCTTGTGTATTAAAAATCATACCCATACAGCTACTAAACAGCTTTGTGAAGCACTTTGAAAATTAATTTTTTTGTTTGCTTGTGGCGAGATGAAACTCCTCTTGGTTCTTTCTTGTGCTTCCTGGAAAAAGCCTCACGTCAGGTTCTCTCTTTCTACTGCAAAGGGCTCACCATCACTTCTTCCACACCAAGCTGCACTTCTCCCCTCTCCATGAAGAATGGCACTCAACAGTGCCCCCCCTACACACCAAGAGCATTTTCAAACCCTCACATCCACCATGTCTTTAAACAGGAGGCTGATGATATAAGGCTAATGATATAAAAATCTCCTTTTTCACTGTTTCCATAGATTAAATACCTAAGCGGCTTCTGCGCTGGCATAGAGCAGGGAATCTGGAAGACAGACACTATTTCCAAAGGTGGAAGACGACCGCATCCCTATATAAAATGATCCCCCCGTACATCCCAGTGACAGTTCTGCTGTGGGTAACCCACTTGAGCCTAGCATTGTGTTTACCAGCGGTGAAGGTACCCCACCAAGTAACACCCAGCTTGATGTGACTGAGGCGGACGGCCCCCGTGGGAATCCCTGAAGGCGATCTCCTTACTCTTGCAGAAAGGACAGTGCCACCTCTCCGCAGCAACCTACTTCTGGCTGTTTGGATCTACATTTTAAATAGGACGTGTTACACCACGATCAGCTGGGCAGGACAAAACAATTAAGCATGCAAAGGCTGAAGAAACAGCTGCTGGTGGCGATGGCTTGCAGTCACCCACCTACTCTTGCACAACGCATCCGGCATGGCCCGGGCGGCCCGGCGCGCCCCGCGGCACGGGGTCACGGGCTCCCCGCCACTGCCGGGCTGGAGGAGGCGGCAGCGATGACTCAGGGGACGGCCACCTCGCCCCAGCCCCGGGCCACCTCCTCAGCACACACGGGCCCACGGGGCTTTTTCGTGCTGGCCAGCATTGCAGACTGAGCGGTTTATTTTCCCCAGCGTGTCACCCTCGATGGTTTCCAGTTGGAAACCTTCCCCCTCCCTCCCAGGCATGCTCTGGCAGTGCCCCAGCAGCAAGGACACGGCACCCACCCTGCAAGCTGCTTTGGGATCCACCCGTATCCCAACACATTATGCAAACAAACCATTACACAGAATTGGGCTGAAGCCTTTGCTTCTGTTTTCACCCGCCCAGGCCCTTTTCCTGCCACATGCTTGGCCAAAGTGAAACCCTTGACTCATTAGTGGGGATGCTAACCCGATACTCCCAGCACGGATGCCTGCCCAGGTGGTTTATCAGGGAAAACCAAGAACTCGGCCACGTAAGGTTAACGCCAGCAACAGGAGTTTTTTTTCCTAGAGCATGCTGCAGGGCACGCCAGCTTGCACACCCTCTGGAGGGAAGAGCATACTAACGCTGTGTGGGGAAGATGAGGCTGACCAACCATTTCTCCCCACGCAGCTTCTGGTTTGCACCTTAATGCCAATTCAAAGGGTGGAACAAGTTGCTTCGCTATCTAAATGCAAAGCTCCGGACCCGTGCCTATGACACAGTGTTTCCAGCAGCCAAGGGCCTTCTGCCAAACACACCTCTCGGCTCTTCTATGCCTCTGCTATTATTTGTTGTTTAACCCTGTAATTATATTGGCTAACTCTGGTAAAGCATCTCAAGATGCAGCTTGTTGGGAAGATACCACCAAATTAAGCACTACCAGCTCCAGTTCAGATCCTGACCTCCTCAGTCCTCCTCCTCTCCTGGCTTGCACCCAGTGTCATTGCGACCGGGAGCCCCGAAACCCCAGTTTCTTCACCTATAATCGAGCAACTGCATACAAGTTATTTGTATGGGCTGCTCTCTTCCGTGTCTGCAATTGGGTTGGTAAGCACTGATGTGACAAATCTTTTCGATTTTGCCCCAAAGTACAGGATTTCCAAGTATGAATTACACACGAATGTAACTAAGTTCCTAATACTCTCTCAGACTGTAATTTCAGCTACATACACGTCTTTCACCAATGCTGGAATCATTAAGCCCCTTTTGAAATGCTTTGGGTTTGAAGCATCGTGGCCTACCACTTGCTATTCCCATAGGTGCTGCACTTCAAATCCAGTCTTGGCCATCTCCAACCAAATTATATTTGATCTAGAGCCTGGGGACACAGTAACCCTTCAAAGCCATCATCATGTGAGCCTCGTGCAGACTGTGAATCACACACTTCTGCTGAGTTTCAGAGCACAGCAACAATCGTGGCTGGGTGTTTAACTCCTTAGGAGAGGTTTCAAGTTGAACTTGCACTTCTAGAAGCATGTAATTTTAAAAGCCTGACATTGGTGAAACCTTACCTTTGCTTACTAGGAGGCTACGTCTTGGCAGAAGTTACAGGCTACACTGGACACTCAAAACAGTAATAAGAAATACTTTCCAATTATGGTACGGCACATAGCTCCAGACAAAAAGAAGAAAAGCCCAACAAAATCTCCAGTTTTGTAGGCAGAGGTTAATTAGGGCACAAAAGGAAATCTTTAGTCTTCATTTCCATTCCAAATTCCTTTAAGGATGTCTGCACCATCACTCGTATTTATAAATGGTTCATTTTCAAATGACAACACAATCCAGTTGAAAATTCAGGACTCAACGCTCTCAATCTGGACATGTGAGCTTGGGCAATCCCTTACACCTCTCTACCTTGCTTTTGTAAGAAAAGTTAATGACATGTATCCTGCTTGGTGCAACGCTAGATTAAAAAAAATGTGTGGAAACTACAAGAGCTAGTTAGGAAGCGCTGTGCTAAAAACGTTTCCGAACAAGCCTTTATTTTTTAATATGCACATCTGCATGCATAAAATCACTCACAGCCATGTGGCTCTTACCCACACTGATCAAATGTTGATGTGAAGGTATATAGGCAAATCCCCATGTTAGGGTATGCAAGAGTTGTGTATGCAAATATTTGTCCATGCAAGTGACAGCACACCGCAGCTGCATGCACAGCGGCTTATGAATGCACACAAACCCAAAGTGCATATGTGGTTTTCTATGTATCGAGCTTCAGAGTAAGAATTTTTACATATTATAAATGCCTGCAAACAGCTGTTTGCAGCAGACCTTTGCCAAGACTCAAGTGACAGCTGTACTGCCGGGGCTGCTGCTAGCGAGGCTGCCACAGTAACTGCAGGCAAACGCAGAATACTTAAGAAGAAATTCTCAAGGCAGAACAGGCAGATAAGACATTTAAATGAACTAATCTGTAGGGAGTTGCTCCGAGTTCACATTAGTCATTTGGGTGGGGATGTCAACGTCTGGCCAACACGATAAGTGGATCCCCCCCCACCTCCTACACACATGGTATTATTCAGACATCACCTGATCTTCCCCGGTGACTACAAAGCCACACAGCAGCTGAACCGTATGCCTTTGTTCCTGGGAAACACAGGAAGCACTGGACTACCAGCACTGCAGCACCATTAGCATACTTTCCAGATAAACACTTTTCAAAAGACATCGATCCATCTTGAAGCCTCACTATCTTAAGTGCACATCTGCAGTGATTTAGCCAGATGAACAGAAGCTAGGTCATCAGGAGGGCTTTATAAACACCAAGAATTAAAGACCATCTTTACCACTAGATGTGGTAATCCTACAGTACGGTCTGTGCTATTAAATAGATACTAGGAGGTGGCTCAAGAATGCATTTCGAAGATGCGCTGCTTCATGCCAAGCTTCTGTTTGCCATCTCCTGAAATCCATGAGGTTATCAACCTTGCCAGGGCTGGTAAGGACTTCAGGACAGCGGATGATTCACCGCAGCAGCTCGGGCGTGTACGCAAGCTCAGCTTCTACATCAAACAGAACCAGCAATCCCATTTCCCCCGTTGCATTGCTTTAGCAATTCCCAGCTAAGATTCTTAAGATATCCCAAGTTTTACATCATGTATCACAGCAGGCACATGCTCACCTTACTGATGAAAGTGAATGTTATCCCTATTTACAGGGGGAAAAGCTGGCGATGAATTCCAGGCCTCCTATCAAAAGTCTGGACTCGTAGCTACAAGACCACTGCAGCCTGGCTTCCCACGCGGCGGCACATAAACACACAGGGCTCCGCAAACACGGGGGGGACTTGAACAAAAACAATCCAAGTTTGCAAGCACCAACAGACCCATATTTGTATCAGAAAAGCGTTATGGAAGGTATAGTTACAAATCAGTACTAAAACACAGTAGATTAGATTTTATTTTGTCAGATCACTGTTTTTTAATATTTGTTTTGATCAGGCTTACAGTGTTCAAAATACTTTTAAACCGTAAACTGTTTCCAAGTTGAACTGTTGACTTCTTTCTGCATGCTGCGTTTTAACTTAATGAGCTTCTATCCATGAAGAAATATAAAATTCACTGAGGAACTGTAGTTAATTCATTGATTTTTCAAGGCTACAATTTCTTTTATGCTGGGTCAGATTCATCTTGCGGGCTACAAGATTAATTCTATGGGCAAGATTCAGCTCTGCCATCTCCAGTATAGTGGATAGCCTCAAAATTACCTTTCTACACACATTTTTAGACAAGAAAACATCAAAATTCAAGACCACTCTTAAAGCTTCTGAATATTCACTAACCAGCATAAGCGAAATTGTCCAGGATTCTTCTGATACCATAGTGCTTAAAATATCTTTGAAGCACTGTACAAGCAACACTGGATGCAACTCACAAGGTGATGGTGAATATAATTTTAGTGTCCTAAATTCGTGGGGTTTTGGGGGTGGTTTTTTTTTTTTTTTTCATGTTCTGTGTTGGAATAACCCATAAATCCTAAATGGCAGAGGCAATTTAAAAAAAAAAATTTTTTTTTTTTTTTTTACTATTGCCAAAAGGCAGAAATCCAAGAGTTTTCTAAAGATATTCTGTTGGGAGTCAGAGCAAACGTGAAGTGTATTTGAGGTGTATTCTGTCATCACAGTATGATTTGGAGCACATTATGCTTCCTACCCTCAACTACTAAAAATGGGTATAAATTGCAGCTGAACAATGGTACCGCAAAACAGCCCATGGAAAAGACATGCCCCATCTTTGTCATTATCAAAGATGTTAGAGTGCCACCTTCAGTCTGAAAATGTGGTGAGAAAATCCCTTTTAAATCTAACCATAACATAAGTAGGCTTTCCAGGAGAATCTGGTAGCTGCAGACATTAAGCAACCAGAGGTTCCCGTTTGCCCTCTGTGCAAATACAAAATAAACCATCACCTCCAACAGGTGAATCTCAATCTTTGGAGCCACTGACATATTTAAAGCTTTCCTTTTGCCTGTCCTTCTAGATTCATGGGACGAAGACAGAAGGCTTGAGTACAAGATGAACCACGCCCCAAGTTACTCCTACATACACCTTAGGCAGAAAAAAGGATTTCTGACTCTTATAGAAGCATTTAAAACAAGTCTGGTAGAGAAATATATTCATCATGTTTTACATTTGGATTTTCTAGGGTAGAAAAGAATGTTTTTAATGTTAAAGGACGATGGAAAGAAATTGCTTCTGAGTTTCAGAGTAAGCTTTGCCAGAGCAGTCCTAAGGAATAGGACAAATGCAAAATGCTGCTGAGAACTACCACGTCAGGGCAGCGGCAGCCCGAGCTGCTCCGGTCACGCCTGTGCCGGGTCGTGGCAGACCGCTGATGTGCAAAGCAAATTTACTTCCTATTCCACGGCTCGTACGGTTACACCATGCTTCCAACAGCACTGCGGCGAGACCCTGCTGTTAGTTCTCAATTGAAAACTGGCTCATGAAATGCAAAAACCCACCAACTACAAGACATACTTCAAACCTCTACCTAGAGCATATAGTTACATAAAATTGTATCTGCATGAGACATTTGGTCTATGCATAATTTATCCATATTCCCATTCAACACATAGTAATTACCCTTTGCTGACACTACAATGAATGGGAATTCTGGTAAAAGTTCTTCAGTTTTTGCGTTTATTGCAAACATATTCAGTGACTGGTTTTTGGTTCTTATCTAATTTGAACTGTTAATCTGAAATAATAATTTGTTAATAAATTGTTCATTAATTGAATCTTTTGCTTTTTTTAAAACTAGTTTTAACACAACACAAAATCATCTTTTACAAGCAGAAACATTTTAAAGAGTAGAGTGCTTCCCCCTGAAGTAGTGCTTGCTGCCGTGGGATAAATAAAGGGAGCAATATAATCAGTCAGACTAGAAAGCAGCAGTGATGTACTTAGTTATCTCGCTGTGTTAATCCTCTATCAGGTGACTGCTCACAAGATTTCTTTAAGCCCTCATTACAGAGGCAGAAATTCAGAACTAGGACATACACTTTAGTGACCCTGAAGTAACATGTTTAACCTCTAAGAGATCTTGGTGGGATTTACATGCTGACCAGGCCACGACAAATTGCCCGCTTAAAGGTAGGTCGCACCTCTGTAGCAAAAAAGCTAGATACAAATAAGAAAAGTATTCTGCTATTTATTTGTCTGAAGGCAAATAAAGAAATAACTAATTGAAATTTTACAAACCAGAAACAGCTTTTGCTAACCCTCCGAAGACACGCAGATTAGTAATTGGGGTTTAGAGTTTAACTCTAGGAGCTCTGAACCTGCAGCTTGGCAGAGATGAGGCTTGTAATTCTCTCATTAAAAGGCCTTACAATTGAGCAGATAGTGATTTTTTACAAAAATAAGCTAAAATCATATGACAACAAATCCTACAAGTCACTTCAAGATATTTACACTCGTTTGTGTAACTGTTTGTATAACAGTATAACTGTTTGTTCATACTTCAGACACTTCCACCAGCTTGAAAATATTCTCCCTTAAACATTATTTTTCAAAACAGAATAGCTTCTCTTCACCTGATTTAAAACCATGGAGACTACCTAGTTGTCACTGCTCACTGCCACCTACTTTGGCATACACGCAGGAGCGCTTTAGAGGCTGAGAAGCTGCAGGTATGCAGATGCAAATCGTGGTGTGACTGCGGTGCTGCAGCGCATGTCGGCTCCCACGAGTGCCTCTGCCTGTACCATCCATTTGCAGCATGCTGCAACGTGCTGCCATCAACGCAATGTCTTTTATCGAGTTATCTTGCCAAGAATATCTTAAGTATATTATCTTTAGAAGATGCTTCTAAAAGGAAAGGCATTGGATTAAGCCTATTATTGTAGGAAAAGTCTTACTCCAAGTTTTTGCTTACAAAATAAATAAAATACAGAGCACTATATTTACCAAATATGCCAGTAGGTTGGTCTAATCTAGGGGAAAAAAAAAAAAAAAGGCAAAACTCCAAACTCACCTTGATCATTTCTGCCACGTAACTTTCTGGTCCTGTATATTCTGTTGAATCTTTTACTTTCACTAACACAATAAAGCACAAATAATGCCACATATTGTGCTCTTCTTTAATGTGCTCTTCAAATGTGACTGTCTTGTTATCAAACTTATCTCTTTCCAAACCTACAAGAGTGACACATATATAACCCTTAGTATTTACGAACGGGTACTAAGAAAAATGAGCTCTAAGAACAAAACTTGTTTCTACAGTCTGCTGCACTTAAGTCACAGTCATTCTTAAATGAACGAAACACTGAATAACAGGGATAAACTCTCTAACAAATGGCCACAACGTAGTGAGAAGAGGAAAGAAGGCATAACAAGTACTGCTCACCCTTATTATACATAAACCAGAAAACTTTTGGTTAAGAAAATGCAACCAGTTTGTTGGATTTCATAACTCATCTCCTATTTTTAGGCAAAATGATACCAAATGCAACATTTGCTTTGCAGCAAAATTCCAAAGGCTCCTTCTGCCAGTCTGTGTGTTACATGACCATCTCATTGAACCGCACTGGCCTCAAAGGCTTGGCAGCTTAATTCCCAACCTACTGACGGCAAAAACTTTCACAGGCACTACTCAACACTCTGCACCCTTGGAAAAACGACTGTTTATAAAAATCTCTCCCATTCCAATAGGAAGCTATTCTTTGAAGCACAGGAGAAACAGAAACTAAGGGTTTGAGGAAAAAGCGGTATACGGAGCATACATCCCCCATCTCTTCCTGCTGCCAAGCTCCTATGCACGTGGTACCTGAAAAAATCAACTAGCTGAGGAATGCAAGGTACGAACAGCCAGTAATTCAAGACTCCTGTTTCCTTCTAGTTTGTAGCTACCTCTGACTTTGACAGAGTAACCCCTTACTCTTAAGTGTGTTTCTACACTTACCACAAATAAAGCAAGTTGTTTTTAAAATTTCTTCTTTCTTCTGTTTTTCACTCCTTAAATCAGCAAAAGTGTCAATGATCACACCAAAAATCAGGTTAAGGACAATAATGATGACCATGAAGAAGAATAACAGATCATATATCACTCTAGCAGCAAAGAGAGGTTCCTGCAAGATACATATTTTAATAATTAACAACTCAAATACGTGCATATCTAACCCTTACCATGCCTTTCTCAGTTCAGCAGAGTACGCTGCCCCACAACCCCCCCTTAGAGTCTGCATTTCTGATGCTCTCCAATGATAACTTACAACTCAAAACATTAAGTGAAACTAGAATGCAAGATTACTGAAAGAAAAGCCGAATTAGTCAGCTACCGGTATGCGATCTCTACAGAGTTGCTTTCTGCTTACTGTGTCCAAGTCTGTCCTCTCTCACACACTGAAATTTGTTATCTCCTCAGCCCCACCCTGCAAGCCCATCCAAAATTATATCCTTGTATTAATCTGCTTATATATCAATACAGTATCAGTGTTGACCATAAAGTCTTTTACTGGAATTTAATAGTATTAATCTCATTTATGCTAACAACCACGCATGTGGACATTAAGTTGGACTTCCCGGTACCCATTTCGTATTTATTGCAGGCCTGAATACCCCAATACCTAATCCCCATTTTCAGAATCATCCTGCCAGTTGGGTCCCAAACTTTTATTAAGAATCATGTAACTTTTAAACCACTGTAAGCTGAAAATAAGGCTAAATATTAGAAAACACTTTGAAATTGCAGACAATACAGAAAAGTATTCACTCTGACCAAGACTTCTCCTTTGCCCCCTAATGCGGTTTTGGGGAGTGACCAGAGGGAAGACAGCCCGAGACTCAAATGGGCACAAACAGCTAAAGCAGCAGCTATATGGGCAGCTTTGGGTACTGTGA
>NW_008825411.1:165416-173971 GCF_000699105.1 Pygoscelis adeliae
CATCCTTCCTTCCTTCCTTCCCACAGTCCCAGCTCCAACCCTTCTTGGTCCCTGTCCTCTCATCCATTCCCCGTTTTACACATCTTACCTTTCCCTAGGGATGCTCTCCACAGAAACTCATGCCACTAGCATGGTATCAGCTACCACGGCATTTTCATTCTGCTACCTCATGTTACTCTTTCACTAGCTTGTACTTATCTTATTTCTTCAGATCCTGAACTCCCAAAGCACAGACTGTTGGCTACACCATTTCTGTTCTTTTGGGCCCCATTCTGGACAGCCCTCAAGCTAAAAAAGCCCTAAAAAAGGATGGGTAGAAGCTTGTTTGAACTGGCTGCTGCTTAATCTGATCCTACAGAGATTTAACTATATTACACAGAGAGAAAGTGCGGTCCCTTCTAGTTGCGATGTATCCTACATCTGTTTAAAGGCAGTGTATACACATTTTCCCCAGCAGAACTAGATCCCCAGCCCTACATGGTTATCACTCTTCCGCCCCCATTCAGTGATAATTTACCTCTTTGGATGGTTTCCTGAGCACATCACCTACTCCACCCCCACTCCTGAGCCCATGACTCAGTACAGTAACAATGCACATCAGTAACGTCTCGCACGTATGCTCTTTATTCTCTTCCTCCATTTCTTCAGCAATCAGTTCTGTTAACACAGCAAGCAAAGACACGTTTCAAAGGCAAGATGATCAGTTTTAAATAATTCTCTCCATTCTTTGCTGGTTATGCTTTCTCTCCCCTTCGCAAAAACTGCCAGATTTCCAGCCAGCATTGCAAAGCTCCTTAGCTCTTGCAAAGGGCCGACCATTGGAGCAGGTCTCTGCTCTGGCTCCAGCCTGCCCTTCTCTCCCCACCAGCAGAGTTTTCTTTTGTGCTTGAACTGCTGTCTTTGACTTGGTTAAATATCTCTTTCCATTTCTGTTAGCATGCATAGCTCAGATCACCAGATGCCTGTTTATACAGAATCCTAGCTTTTTGACAGCTCAGAGGACAAAGTGTTGCCTCTTACACTCTCCCTTGGTGCCTAACAGATTGCACAGCCTTTGGGCTGCACTCAAAATGGCAACTTCGACTTGTATTTTTCAAATGGCTAAAATATCACTGCTTATGGAAACAGCATTTTACTAAAAAAGTAACATACTTTTTTTTGACCCTCTCTTCATTTGGCTGAAGCCTCCAACTTCACTCTTTCAGTTGCAGAACTTCTAGAATTAATTACCTAATCTCATATACTCTCCCTGTACCGATTCAAGTCTCATGACTTTCATTTCATCATAAAAATGCTCATGAGCGGATCCCACCTTCCCACAGACAGCCTTAGAAAGGCCCCGTGCCATCCAGAAATAGCCAAAACCCAAGATGGTAGAGAAATGGCCAAAGATTTGGGCATCATTAATATCCCTGGCCACATAAGACCCTGATATCAGGTTGATTATTTATGATATAAAAACATCTCTGGAGTTTTCCTTTCTGCAGTCAGAGTGTATTAAGACAAAGCAGCACACTCCTACTAGAGCTGAATAAAGCAGCTATTCTTGTATCAATGTTGAATCTTAGTTTGTCAAAGAGGACACTTGAGCAAAACAGAGCCATCTCCTCTTGCGAGCATGGGCTTGTGGCCATTATCGACCTTTGAAACATTTGACCATATACGAGCTCCACTTTTAAGAGAAACAGTGATGTTCTGTCTGGCTCTCGCAGCCAGCATCATAAATCTCCAAGAAGTAAATTACATTTTCTAGAAAACAAAACTGAAATATTTCAGTACGCAATCTGAGGCTGGCGATTATGCTACAAGTAATATCTCACATGCACTTCTTTGATCTCAAAAGCCCCCAAACCTACCCTGTCTACTTAATCCATTGAGTACTTCCTGCCATGATATTAAAAAGTTTCCTTAGTTAGCTAAATAGAATAATGCTGACAATAAACGATGTTCTGCTCCATATTTCACAAGGTATTATCCTCTGAGATCACATTTAATAGCCTAATGTTTTAAAATAATAAACTTTGCGAAGAGGCAAACTGCATCACTTCCTTCTCAAATTGATAAGGTAGAAAATTAAACAATATGACTTGTATCAAAGTACGGTTTAGTTCTAAGTTTCTCTAGTTTAATCACTTCATGTAACAAATGTAATTTATGCTGTTGGCCTAAATTTATCCTTTTTCAAGTTAGATAATCTCATGATAGCCTTGTTCCCGAATTTATTACACAGGATTTTTAAGAAATTATTATTTTTTTAATTTCACCTTTAGAAAAGGTGTGAAAACTCAGGGTGTGAGTTATGAATTCAACAGCAGATACTTACGGTCTGAAGGAATGACTGAAGAACAGTTTTCACTGCTACCTGCTTTGCATACATCTGAATAGAGAAACTCTCCAGTCATGGTCTCACCTGGTTCTGTGCGATCTAAAACCAGAAGGTGATGAATCAAATGGATAGTTTAACATTTTGTATGTTTTGCAAGATTACTTCTCAGATGTTAAAGTATCCCATCGTATTCATTGTGCAATCACTAGGCAGATTTAGAATAGTATATTATCCTTGAGTTTAGAAGGGCTTTCCAATTTACATATTCATTGATTTTAAATTCAAACATAAAATTCTTCTTATTTCTACGAATTAAAGACCAAAGTTGCGCATTTGTTTTGCATCAGCTCCAAAGTTGAGAGAGTAATTGAAATTGTTCTGAAAATACTATGTTCTAGTGCACAGTGAATTTTCAAGGTGTCTTGAAAACGTGCCCCGCAAGAATCAAAACAAACCTACTGCCACACAGTAATGTGTCTTTGGCATTTCTCCAGCCACATGGAAACGTGGCATAACAGGGTCAGTGAGGTTTGGGTCTCTCACAGGGCTGGCAGTAGAATTAGAAAAAATAGTGGGAATGTCAAATAATACTTGTCTGAATAGCTCAAGTGTCAGAGAAAAAAAAAAAGACAGAACAAGACAAACCCCAAACCTCTCCTCTAACAAATTTAATTTCTGTGCTTCCCACCCACTGAGTTAGTTGCTTGATGCTGCAGGGTGGAAAAAACCCCAACTTTTAACTTACAATAAGCAATCTAAGGTCAGCACAGAGAAGTCTGCTATGGAATTTAAACTGTAGCAAGTATTTGAGGGAGGTTAACAGAGTCTATAAAAACTATGAGCAAACCAGAGTTAGAGAGATAAACCTCTACTTCACAGGAGCATCTCTTTGATGCCCTTTGTTTATATTCAGTCTGTTATTTCAGATAAAATATTAATTTTTGTTACATTGAAACGAAACCCCACCATTAAAGGCCAATGTAAGCATTTACTATCTGGCAAACCGAGGCAGAACTGAATTCTCCCAGTGCAGAGCCTTCTCCACGATGGCCTACCTAAAGTCTGCTTGTAATTAAACTGGGGGAGGGAGTAGGTGTAGCTGAATTAGATAATCTCAACTGTTTTAGCAAACAGTGAGGGGAGAGATCTCAACTGTGTGCAGAAGAGCCCAAGTGCTATCTCCAGGGGTTTCTCCTCCCCATCCCTCTTCATACTGCAGCAGATTGCAGCGTTTTGTAAAAATACTGGGGTATCCGTTTGCTCCAGTCAGTTTTTTTTTTTTTAATTTTATTTTCTATTTAAATAGTGTCCCTTGTAAGAAACAAATTGACAAACTGGTGAGGTAATCATTATGTCTTGCAAAAGGTGGAAGACACTCAGCATGCCCCAGGGAACAAAAGCCCATTACTTTCTTCAACACAAACCGTCAAAATGAGTTGCCGGTACCAACCTGGCAATAACGTTTCGTTAGGGAGCTTGTCTACTTCCAGGATAAAGTCATCTTTGAAGAAGAGGTACCCCACTATGGAGAACAGGTAGACCAAGATGAGAGCGAGAACAGCAGTCAGGATGATGGAACGCCCATTGCGAGTGACGCTCTTGATGACGTTCAGCAAGGTCTCCTCTCGGTACACCAAGTCAAAGAGCTGGAGGACAACAAACAAAAGCAAAGGCTGTTTCTCACATGTACTACCAATACCCCTGGTGGCATGCTACGTGTTGGCATAACCCGGGGCAGCATGTTAACAATACCAATCTGATGTTTTAAAGAGCATTTAAAGCACTTTTTTTTCTTTTTGCCTTTTTACAGTTATCTGAAATTTAACATACTAGCAAAGAAAAATATAGCAGGAGGCAAGGGAGATGGGGTCCCTCACCCCCACCGTACCAGTCTCACGCCATGCACTTTGAAACATGAAGAGCGGAGGCAGCTGTACCCTCCTCTTCATCTGAGCTTCACAGACTCCAGTCCTGAGCAGCAGCTCAGGAAGAAGTCCCTTCCTGGTGTGAGGGCAGGTATTCTTGCTTAAGTGCTAGATGTACAATGTGTGCTTTAAACATAAAGCTGCTAACACATACTGTTGTATCTTTTTTATAGTGTTATCTGCCCCATCACAATCTCAAAATAGCTCATTTCAAAATGCAATTAGCCATTTCCTTTAAGTCTTAGTTTATTGAGTGAATAATTAAACGAGCAATATTTTTGCCCAAATTCTTTGTTTAAATTTCTTTACAGATGTTTCCTTCATTTTTCACTCCTCTGGGTCTATGACAATTCACCAGCACAGCCCAGGCAGGTTGCTGGCTATGCTGGTTGACAGCGAGAGGACAGGTATTTGTTAAATTGGACCTACATGCATACAGAAAATAACCATTCAGTTACCAGAGGATGTAGTAAGCATCAAACAAAGGGACAAAAATAGAGTGTTGTGAATGGGATTTAAGGTTTGCTTTAAAAGTGACACATTTTCTCCACCAACACTAGATATATACTCCTTCAGTGCTTATTCTTATAAGTATTGTGCTGTGCAAGATGAATTCCACCCCAAACAGAAGACACACGTATGCCAGGCATCCGTGTCAGTCGTGTGAGGTCTGGAGTCTAGCTACAGCTAAGGAGACACTCCAAATTAACCAACTACTCAAAAAGCATGGACGCTACGTTATAGTTACTGACAATAACAGAGTAAACCATCTTAAAGACTGTGTGCCTCTTACTCATAGCATGGTAACTCCAAAAGTGCCTACTGTTCAGCTAACATTTCTATAGCTAGATTTTTCAATTATTTTTTTCCTCCCTCATGTAAGAGCTTATACGACCTTAAGAAGGCTTAAACCTTCACCAGGTATTGATATTACTTGGAGCCACGACATTTTAAATTGTTTTATTATCTTGGAAGTCAGAGCAGGGTCACAAGCAATACATCTAATCTAGAAAACCTGTACCTTAGAAGTCGAGAACAGGAGTAACACAGAGAAATGCTAAAAACCTTCATTGCGACTGCATACACATTTACTGTAATGAGCAATTTTAACTAAATTTAACTTTAAACACATCTTGTATAATATACTTGAGAAGAACGAAAAGGTCTCCGCTTGTCCATACAAACCAGGAAGAAGAGATGTGGCAGGAGTCCCGTAGCCTCCCACCGTAACTTCTCCCAAGCAAAATCTCCAGCGTGTGGTTCTCAAGAGTGCCTGTACAACAGTTTCCCAGTAGTAAAACAGAAAGCAAGTGGTGTATGACACATCTAGATATGCCCGAGATGGGACTTTGCAAACACATAGACAGAAAAACATTCTGAGGGCAAAGTGAATACCTACCAACAAACTATAAAAGAATTCATGTACGAAGAGCCCCAGAGCGCAAATCAGAAGGTACAGCAGGTGATAAAGAAACTCTACATCCATGATCATTGCCTTGTATCCTCTAGTGAAGGTTCCACAGTTACCCACAAAACTCATCAGAAAAATGATTTTATTACAAACCTAAGGAAAAATTAATCATAAATTAGTTGCAACATGTGGCTTTCAGGAAATAAAGGCAATTTTTCAAAGCTTGGAGATAACTTGGCTCTATGATGATATCAACAACCGTGCTGAATTGTCTGTTACACAACAGCATTTTACACGTCAGTCAAAACCTGCTTTGTTGCATTTGCTGCACAGCTGAGACAGCGAGCCAAAACTAAAACTGCACGTCTAATAAAACAGGTGCACTGACTCCTGTCTCCAGCTTGTTGTCGAAGGGCATCAAGACTAAGATGTAAAGAAGAAAGTAAAAACACTCCCTGGTGTGAGAGGTAAACCTTCCTAAAAAAAAAACCCCACCCTGTTCTAAGCATGGCACTTTCTGCAGTCAGGTAACTCTCTAGCCTACAGCATCCCTTACGTTTCCAAAACACCCCCTATTGCTTGCTAAGAAGCAAGTGCTCCAGATTCCCTCAGCAATTCACTCTCGATCATGCACCCAGTAATCCTCCTGTGTAGCACCAGCCATCAACACCAGAAGGAAAGCTGCCTTCAATCTACCTGGAACCAGTGAAATGCTACAATTACCAACAATAACAACCCTCACAACGCAACTCTGACTCAGTGACGTATTTTGAAGACAAGGAGTGCTATTGAATGATGCACTTGAAAGCTGGGCACTTCGTAATAAAGACAAGGACTTTGAGAAGACGCATCTTTGCACAGCTCCTGCTGACTCAAAAACACTTTTGGCTTACTTGCCACAAGAGACCACAAGTATCCGGGTTTGAGCGTTAATGAAGTTCTCTGGTGGCTCAGCTTACATGCTCAGTCCACGCATTACTGTAGCAAAACTGCTTAGTGTCAGCTTTTGGCCGGCAGGTAGACTGCAGACAGACATTTGGGAAACGCATCGCTTAGTGAATCTTACACAACCCTGAAAATACTGCAGCTTAGTCACTGAAGGGGAGACAGGTTTGAGCGAATAACGGTGTACTTTAGGGTCACGGAGACTTCTGTGCGTTTATGGCTGGGGTGGGAGCTGTTTCTAGGCTGTGGCAAAACTGAGCAAAACCTTAGAGGCCTCCAGCCTGGGGAACCAGGATTAAATGAACAGCAGCAAAGCACTTCTGCTAGAAACAGTCCAAAGAAGGAACTACTCCTCCACCAGTTCCACCACAACGTCCCAGGCTATTTTTGCCTGACACGTTCACGAGCAGGTAAGAAACCCTTACATAAGATGCAAGAGAACTTCAAAAAAGCCCACTCGATACTTACGTTGAATGCACCCAGAAGAAATAAAGTAGGTTGTAAGCCAACTGAAAATATTAGCCGTAATATTGTAGAAGCGATTAAGGCTCGGATGCCGTGGGGCTTAGGAAGAGCTATGACGATAGCCAGAGATATCAGCATAGCTGTCCACAGCAAGCCTGACAGGTGGGGCTCCAGTGTACCTAGGGTGAAGAGGAAAAAACAAAACCCATTTCAGTACTTTGTATAACCAAATAAACCAAAACCAAAATAACCAAATAAATGCCATTTTATCTTATCTTTGGTGGAGTATCATTAAGCCTCATGTTCAGACATTACTGATTTCAAAGCGGTAAGTGGAACATCTGAGCCCAATGCCTTCAGCAGATTTTAATTACAAACTTGTTACTAAAGCATTATGTAAATGATAAGTGCCAGTATTATAGAATCCCTCATTTTAGTGTTCACTACTTATGCACCCTGAATGCTGAAAAGGAGAGACATTTTGCTAATGCGTTCTGTAGAGGCACTGAATGGGTAGGTGAGGACAGACAACATACTCCTCCAGGTCCAGATTCACAGCAGATTCTCCTATTATGCTTTTGGTCAAAAACCTTGTACCAGTTTTTGTCATGTCTTGCTATTTCTGGTTCTATTTAGACTGTCCCATAAGACTGTCTGCTTACATAACATCAGCCCGTGCTGCTAAAAATACACTTCTCTGAAAGAGCCATAAAAAATACTCCGCCGAAAATACCATTTACCCTGGGTTTAGGCAGAATACAGAAGACATCTTTTTCTTCAAACTGACATAAAAAAATGCTTTTCTTCACGCAACTGGTACCTCAACAGACCCCTCGAATTTCACAGCACTCTGCAGCCCTTCTGCAAGAACGTACTCAGAGGACTGCTGCGTCTTACTGGCAAGATATTCACTGAGGGCTTTTTTTCTCCCCCCTGCCCAAACTCAGAAGGCTTAGGAAATATTACTCTCATCTGACTACCACGAGCAGCCATTTAATTTTGTTCCAAATCACTGTAGATTAATAAAGACAGCAGAGGATAGATGGAAATTAAAACTTAATAAGCATAAAGTTGAACAGATGTTTCTGCTGTCTGAAGGGAGTTTGGGACCCCAGAGCAATGCAGCCACCGCTACTTGAGCTGCCAAACAGCAAAAGGTGCAGAGCTTGAAACAGTCACCCGCGTGGGAATGATAAAGAGCACAGAGAGGGGAGAGAGAAAAAAAATGCGCAGAAGCTCATTTAGGAATGACTTGGGAATGGCTGTGAGAGGCAGATCCTGAAGGATCCTGCCTGCACCTGCACAGGTGTCTGAACATCCCAGCTATTACAAAGCCATCCACGGCACATGAATATATTTGCTTTCACAAGTTCCAGCAGTTCCCAGCAGGCCTGCAAAAATAACTAGAGTTAATGAAGTCCTCAACTGTTGCCTGTAACACCCACCTTGGAAAGGCCCGACACTACAGGCCGCTCATCAGCAC